>NW_020272947.1:236927-308696 GCF_003268045.1 Sipha flava | reverse complement strand
CGATTACGAAAACAGAGATAAGAATGAAATTGTGACAGTAACGAGGAAACGAAAAATACAAAGGCGAATCATAGTTGATGGTAAAGAGGTTTTAATCGATGTAGTTGTTGATGAGCCACAGAGTGGTTTGGAGATATTGAATCAACCAGATGATGAGTCGAAACTAAAAGCTTTACAGATAGATCAACCAAACGTAAACGTACATGTGTTAGATGACCACAAAGTAACAACCTCAACATCTGTAACTCATAAAAGAATACGTAAAGTCATTAGGCACGTGAATGTTGTCGACGGAAAAGAAATTATAGAAGAAGAAATAATAGATATCCCTGAATGTGAGGAGAGCCCCAATGAGGTTGTTTCTGAAATTCAGGCTATTGATATTAATTCATCTAAAACGCAATCGATATTTGAGAAGTTGAAAGGTTTGGTGGGCCATTCAAACAAAGGACTGGATGATAGAATAATTATTTCTTCTGATACTAGTCATACTGATTTATCACCAAACAATGGAGCACTTAAAGATTATAAGTCAGATCATCTGGATTCAGATATCAATGTTGTTGCTCACCCTTCTTCTGCTGATATTTTTAATATGAGTGATACTTCTAGTAGTTTTAACAGTAAACGCACAAAATCGCCCGTAATGAGTGAATTAGATCGAAATAGATGTGTTGTGAAAAAAATGGTTGATGAAGATGGTATTAAGAAATTTGTGTTTGAAATGAAAGATGTGCCATTATCACAGAGTATAAATATAAAAAGTGATTTGTCTGGTTCAATTGACCTTATAAATATCATGAAAAATAACATTTTAAAATCTGATACTCAAAACAAATTTGCTGTATATACTACATTTTTTGAAGAAATCTACGAGCTTTTAGAAATTATCATTTTTCACGCCACTAATCAAAAAGTAAGTACATTCTTGTTTGATGCTATTTTTGTATGCACATATAGTATTTTTTTTCTATTCGTAATACGCATAGTGTTAATTAGTTTTGATTTGACCTATTTATCTTAATCTTAATTACTATAACTCATTGTACTTTCCAGACATTACGTTGTGTTATTGGTTTATGATTCTTCTATAACTATATAAACTCATAGATTAGTTTTACTTATTTGTTTGTATGGTGGTTGATGAATCATATGAGCTTTAAATATAATATTATTTCAAACTACAGAATTTTAAATTTTTTTTTAGTTTTTCTTTCAATATTGATTTTTCAATTTACTTAAATAGTTTTATAATTATTTTAGTGAGTATTCATTTTTTTCATGATATATATAAACATTATTTTAAAAATCTCAAATATATCATATGCTACATACAATATAACATTTAAATACTTTCATAATTTTAATTTCATTATCATATACAATATATATATATTTATATTGTCTTGTATCAAATGTTTGATTAGTTAAAGATTCTATGTTTGATAAAATGTATGTAAGATATTTTCTATTTAATATCTACTACATATAATATCTACTCCATAATCCTATATTCTACACGTTTCTTCCGATCTTCATAAGAAAACCTTACTTTATTCATCATATTTTTTAACCATTTTTAACTTAATTATATAAAATATACCTCCTTAAGCTAATCGTCGAGATTAATATTTTTGTTAAAAACAAAAAAATATTTGTTGAATAAAAAATATTTATCAATAAAACTATTATTCTTCTTTCTATTTTTTAAAAATTGATATTTATTAATAATTATTTGATATACAAATTACAAACTATTCTATGTGATATTTATGAATGTGGTTATTTAATCCATTATATTTTTTTTTAACGAAAAATTATAATAAAACAAAATAAACTTATATTTATGTGTTTTTTTATATCCTTATTTAGAACCCAAATAGAATAACGTTAAACTTAGAAGAACCAATAAACGCAAAACAAATAGTAAATCAAATAGAATCAGCTGTAAAAGATGTATCTAATATAAAGGAAAAATATACAAATTCAAAAGAAGACTATGAAAAAATAAAAAAAATAATAGAACAACTCCAGAGTAAAACTAAAGAAGTCAAACTTCGGATTGAAAATTGTAATGAAGATATTGATTCAGTTGATTGGCATAAACAAAATATATCAATTGAAAGTTCCAAAAAAAAATTAGAACAGTATAAAATTGAATTTGAACAATTAAAGAAAGGAAAACTAGCATATCAAGTAAGTCTTCATGAATCATATTTTACAGTTTGTTTTGTAATACTAATGGTTGTATAAGTTATTGACAATTTAATAATAAACAATAATAATATCTAAAATAAAGAAAAGCCTAAAAAAGATATTACATTTTAGGCGTTTGTATAAATTGATAAATTAAATGCTCTTAAAAATACCAAATTATGTATAAAACATTTAATTTACAAATTATTTATTATAATTATAGGCTGTATACATGATTACAACCAAATAAATTGCACTTACTGATCATAATCTTAGGTCGTTTCTAATAGAAATTATTTCATAGTTTTTATGATTCTCGAGAATGGAGTGTTATTTTACAAAATTCTAAATAGTTAACCTAAAAATTTTTAAAAACATACAAAAAGTAGTGAAAAAACCACAACATTTATGTTTTCGAATAAATCTATTATATTTTTTCGTCGCAACTCGAAAAATAATTTTTGTAGAGATCTAAAATATTCACTCAATGTATATATCACCATTCGATATAGTAATTATAATTTAAAAATAATTTTGGGTTATTTATAGACAGTAAAACATTTATTTTTTATTTTTTATGGTTTTTCGAAAATATTAATTAATTAATTTTGATTTGTAAAAAAGCATTAGGACCTAGAAACTTCACCATTTTTTATTTTATAACTACATTTTGTTTAATTTTATAGGAAAAATTTGATAAAATGGAAAAATTATTTGATTACAATCATATAATAATTGACGATATCTATACAATTATAAGTATTTATAAAATAAAAAATAACTCAAAAAATAAACTACCTGATGACACATATAAATCACTAAAGAGTGCAATAAAATTAGAAAAAGAAATAGAAAATACAACCAAAACTATCCTCGAAGAAATTGAAAAAGAAAATTTAATCAATTCAAATACTAATCATTTAAAATCAGTATGTGAATCAATAAAGAAGAACAACGAAAAGATAATCAAATATTCTAATATCAAACACATTCAGGTATAGCTTTATAAATATTCATAATCAATTATAATATTTACTTATAGCAATATTTTTCCAGGAGGATTGTGATAGATATAATCATGTGGGTTCAGAATTGATAAACCTAAAATTCTCATTAGAAGCACAGAAATCGGATAAAATTAACATAAAACATCTTGATACGGAACTTAATAAAACGCATTTAAATCTGAAAAAATTACTAACTATTCAAAATGAATGGACTCGTTTGGAAGACATTTTAACAGCTGAACAAAAATGGTTAGACGAAATTGGAATATCAATTCTTGATTTGACAAAAATTACGTCTAATAATTATATTCAAACGTTATCTAATACACAGGTAAAAATTGACTGCAATGTAAATACTGTCATTTATTTCATTAATATTTAATTATCACCAAATATGTTTCTTATATAAATTATCTTATTAACTTATTACATGTTTTTTTTTACTTTTTAACAGAATACAATAACAGAAGTAGCAATCCATTATGATTCACTTTTATACTTAAAGGATATAATAGATAAACTTGAGAATCAAATCGATGTAAAACCATTATTGTATGTATGTGAACAACATACGAATGATACATTTAAGTTGAAAAACAATTTAAGAACCAAAGAAATACGTTTAATCGATTTTAAAAAACATTTTATTAAGTATATTGTTTTGAAGAAAAATATAGAATCGACTCTTTCACGTATAACATCTGACTTGGAAAATATTATACCAAATCAGAAAATCGACTATAACAATGTAAGAATGCATAATAAATATAATTTTTGTTTATTTATTTATTCGTATATTTCCTTAGGGAATTCAATCCGAGCTACAATTTATAGAAGAATCAATAAAAAATTGTTCTATTCATTTAAATGAATCACTTGATGTTCTTCCAATTTCTGATGGACAAAATGAAATAGAAGCTGTTGGAGCAATTACAGCAGAATACAAAGTATTAAAAGAAAAATCGTACAAAAATATGTCAGACTTTGACAATGGTGATATTTTAAAAACATTTAAATGTCTAGAAAGTTCATTGGAAAAACCAAAAGACACGTTGTTAGATCACATTAGAACACTCAAAGTAAGTGAACTAATACATTAATTAATATCATATAATAATACACTTTTAATTTGCAGGGTGTTACATACGAAATGGGTAAAATCGAGGGTCTTGAAAAAGATCAACAATTAACAGAGCAATTTAGTACATTCCAAATCCAATGCAGTAGTCAGCTACTGAACTATTCGGAATTAAATACAAAAATCGAATATTTACGTAATACCTTGACTGATCTTACACATAACTTAGACAATACTGACCTAATTTTGATAGAGCTAGAGAACGAATCACATAAAGATAGACACACTTCAGAAACAGCATTATCTAAAACATACCACGTAAGTTAATTTTAATCAAGAATACTTTTATGCCTAATTACTAACTGAAAATACCATTTACAGCAAGTTACAGATAAAATGAAAAACATGCAACAGAAACTGTCACAAGCTTCTCAACAGTTGAAACCATTAAAAGACAATCTGAAACCCTTTAAAAAAGAGAAGAAAGCATTAGAATCCGAAGTGAATGAAATTGAAAAACGATATAAACAATTAAAAACGAAACATCAAAGTGTGCTAAAAATTTTGGAAAATAAATGCAGTTATTGGATAATGGTCGATGAGCTGTTATTAAAGATTAGATTAATAAATAATTCTACAAACAATTTAATCCTTATCAAGCCAAATTCAGACACCCTAGCAGACAAATACTTAGAAGCAATATGGAAACACCTAAAGGTAAATATCTTCAATTTATTCTTCGAAAAATAATTTATTATTTATAAAATAATTTCAAGTATCAAATTTGATTAAAAATGATAATTAATTGATGAAATATAATTTATACGAGTAATAAATAAAATAATTTATTTTTCCTTTAATGATCGGTTACTATAGTTATCCACCTGAAAATCACAGTTTATTAAATATTTTATTTTATGCTTTAAAATTCAATATATTGGTGAATTAAATTTAGATATACTTTAATATCCTTAAATTAGAAAAAATATAATTAAATTTCAAATAAAACGCATTATTAATTATTTGTAAAACTACGTAAATTATTATATATATTTATAAATTATTTATTGTTCATATTATATTACTTATTATATCTATATACTGACATAGATTAAACTAAATAATTTTCCATAGATAAATAAAAAATTACAACCAAATACTCATACTTAATAAAAAAATATAATAACAATTTGCTCATTAATTTACTTTATTTTTATAATTTACAAAAAAATGAATATATGCAAGAGTATAACAATTTTTTACTGAGTTCAGAGTGCGTAATATTATAATAGTACATTTTGAATAATTTAATATTTCACAAGAAGAGTTCTATCTATATATATTATCCACAAAAATAATTTAAAATTCAAACCAATGTTGCTAAATGAATCATTTAACTGTTTATTTATTTTATTCTTCCATCTAATATCAAAAATAAAATGTTAACAAAAGAAGAATTTTATTCATTTTATTGTAAATATACAATTTCTATTTGTGTTTATGGGATGTTTATATACGAGTTACATGAAGTATAAATATGTTTAGCTATTAAGGCATAACAGAACGTAACAATACATAAT
Source organism: Sipha flava (assembly GCF_003268045.1). Classification (NCBI taxonomy): domain Eukaryota; kingdom Metazoa; phylum Arthropoda; class Insecta; order Hemiptera; family Aphididae; genus Sipha; species Sipha flava. The sequence goes on along the minus strand of NW_020272947.1, from coordinate 302,835 downwards.
TTCAGTTAACATTAAAATTTAATTCAATATCGAATTTCTTTATGATTTTAATAATAAGTATCCTATATAATACGTTACTTGATCAATCTAATTTTTAGTAATACATTTTATTGTTCACTCGACCATTTAGTTGAATACAAAATATATTCAAAAACAATGCTATTTTTGGTGAGAATAATTACTATTCTGTCGTATTTACGTTTAATTTATTAAATAAGATACTTATAGAGGTCATTGACTTGAAGCCAAATCCGAGTCTACGATTTAAGTGAGTGAAAATATAATATGTGCCTTAATATTATAATGATGTTTGTGATCCGAACCAAAGTTATTCTTCAATACATTGTTTATAAATTTAAATAAAACATAAGTAAATATGAATTATACTATTGTTAGACAATTATAAGATTTTTCTGATATAAAATATGTAGGATTTATATTTTCTCACTTAAGTATTCACTAAATGCCCTTTTTCAAATTACTGGAGTATGTTTTTCGATGATGACATACCGTTACTAAAACATTTCAAAGTTAATCTGCTAACTACAGTTGTATGTAATATTTTAATTTAATTTTGTAAAGGAATTTAACGGCTTAAAATATAAGTTGATTTTATTAAAGGGCCGTTTGCCAAAAAATGCCAACAAATTTTTGAATCACGCTTAAATGCAAAATACTATGTTAGAATTTTACACGATATTAAAGCTCATCGACGTTCGTAAGTTTCCTGTTTCAGCTAATCAAAAACACCGTGCGCTGTCAGTTTTATAGTTGAAATTGTGCGTGCGATTCTGAAAATACTACACTCCAAATGTACTAAAGTTTATTTCATTTATGAATGTAATTATATTTTTATTTTTATTATTTTCTTTCGTAAAAACAATTGATAACCGACGATGAACGACGAGCGAAGTGTTATTGTCCGGGACGACGAACGCGAACGACAGTTGAAATGCTAAAGGAAAAAAAAAATCGAAATGAATCGCGAGAGCGAAACATGCGATGCAATACGTCCGCCCGTGAACTCCGTGGACTTCCGACGGTGTTCGTCAATCGGTCGGTATCCCCGCACGTGCCTGTCGTAATAATCACATACCCTATGCAGCGCGGAACATTCTTCCGACTTGCCGTCGGCCAAAACGACATGTGCTCGCGCTTATAACGAAAATAAAACCGTTCTATTTCCGGTGTTAGTTGTCGTGCCCGGTGTAAGATTTCGTCCCGTCGACGACGTTATTAAATGTAAATGTTCATGTCGATGGTCGGTAATGGTAGCCATTTCCCTCGCATGTCACCGCTGCACGGTACTGATGCGACAACCACGGTGAACGCGCACAATTTATTTTTAATTCGACCGTAAGCCGATAAATCGGTCCGACGACGGCGACTGTTTATTCGACTGTTCATAATGTCGTCGACCGCAGCAGTCGTTGTGTTGGCCAACTTTTTTCGTTTTTTTTTTTTTTGTTTTCTGTAGTCCGGATTCGTTGCTATGCTGGTCTTAAATTCGTCCCATGCAAGTACCAATTGATAGCTAAACAATTTCAGTTTAGGCAGCTAAAAATTTTAACTTTTTGGCATTCTCAACTTTTCCCAAAATCGTATAACACAATTAAATTTGAAATACCACCCGCAGAAAACCATAATTACGGTCCAATCGAATCAAATTTTTGATATTCAAACCCGTTCATTAGTGGATTATCAGATGTAACTTTTATTTATAAATTAATCATTGGTTATATCAACTCTCTTTCCTTACTAAATTCTATTCGCTTTCATGTACCTTCTTACAATAGCCTATCAATCCCTCTTTTTTATAAACCATCTTACAGCACAAACTACCTCCCCGACTTCTTCTTTATTGAAAATTTTAAATTCACATTGTACCGAAACCCATTAGCTAATTTATATTCTGTAATCACTAATTTGCTGATCATAATTTTGTTTTATATTATATATACCTAAAAACACTCTATATGTAATATCTATATGTTACAATGTAGATACATAATTTTATATAAGGCTAAACCTTACCACTGGGTTTCGGCCCGTTTTTATTCATTTATTTGAATAAAATATTAATAACGAAAATTGTTCAAATAAAAAAAAATCTCAAGAACAATGTTCGTAAGCTCCTGGATAAACGGACAAAATCGATTTTTAATATTTAATTATTGCTGTCGTTTCGTGATTTCGACCCTTCGACGTGCATCGTTCGGGTGAAAATAGATTCGGCGATAAGTTGTTTTTTTTTTTCTCTCCGAGTGGTGATTTTGGTTAAAAATAATAATGGATGAAAAAAAAAAAAAACGATCGCGAAATTCGGGTACGATCTTGGGATGAATTCGCAAAGGTTTTCGGGCGCATCGCGTTCTCCCAGTCTCGTGATCGGGGCGCAACGTCACGGCCGCGGTCGGATGAGAGAGGCGGGCGCGTGCGAGCGCGTGATTGCTGTGCGAAAAAAAAAACCGCGCGCCACCGGCTGACGGCCTCAGTAAGTGTTCGGCTCGCAATCGCACGCCGCAAGTCCCGTGACCATCGCGCGCGATCGTCGTCGCGTTATTCGCCCGCCCACCGTTGGGGTGATTCGACGTTTTCCGCCGGTCCCGTCCCGCGACCGTTTTCGACCCGGACTCGGCGTTTTTCGTTCTGGACACCGTGACCACGGTCCGACGCCCGCGCGTTAACACCCGGACACTTCGCTCGCGCATTGTTCGCCTCCATTTGCCGTCCCCCACGGCTGGTGCTAGCGGCCAAGACCGATCGGAAACAAGTAAGAACGCCAATCGGGTGATTGATCTCCCCGGTCGCATATCAGCTTTGACCGTTTCATCCGCAAACCGGTCATCTTACGTCGATCATCCGGTGTTTTTTTTTTTTTTTTTATACCAATCGAATACGAATTGAACCCTTCCCCTCCCATCCGAAGTTTTCGTTTAGATTCTCACGAAATATCCCGTCGTTGTACGAGGAAATTTTAATTTTTCCCTCTCCGACTGCGCGATGCACACTTGCCAGACGCGTTGGAAAACGATTTCAATGTACTTAACCTACTTTTTAGATACTCGAAAGCAAACAAACGTATATTGTATGATTTTTTTAAAAAGTAATAAAATTGATATTTTGAATAGTTGAAACTCGATTTAAAATCATAATTATATTCTACATTGATTGATGAAATTATAACAACCAAGTTCAATTTCATAATAAAATTCATATTTATAAACGATTATATATCATTGCTGACAATGTAAAAAGCACTTATACATATTTCCTGCTACCATATTTTATTAATATGTAAACTAAATAGTGTTAAATGATTACTAAATGATTCGCAATCAAACATATAGAATGAATTAATCAATTTATATAGTTGGCAATAAAATTCACTAGTAGTTATCGTGAAAACTTAGTATATAAAATCATACTCTTGTTATTATACTCGTAACTGAAATGTAATGCGTCATCAAATACTAATAATTCGCAATACAAATCGTAATCAGCTGATTCTAAAATGGAAAGAATTGAAAAATATTATATAAAATGTATATGTTCCGAACAGATTATTCTACCATCCACATCGTAATATTATTTCCAAATAAATTGTGTACATACATTAAACGAATAATTTTAAACACACACCTAATAGTTTATGATAAAATATGAAACAATGATTTATAGAATAATTTATTGAGTACTAACTTATCTTTGAAAACAAAGTTTCACCAAAAGCTTTTTTCAAATAACAGATAATATGTAGAAACTACAAACAAAACAAAATCACAAATTGCCTACCACAATTCTAAAAAATATACTATTTTTAAACAAATATTTAAATTTTAAATCGAAGGTCCTTATAATTTTATATTCTTTTTCTTTTGATTTTGTCTTTAGTAGGTACTTCGTTATCTTTCCATTAACCTCATTCTTTCGCATATATTTCAAGTACAGTCTTAAAATTCTATATCTATATCTCGTCATTAGTTGATTAACTTATATTGGAAAAACGTTTGCATTTCGTAATAACAATAAAAATATTTTGATCGTAAATGATATTAATACTATAATTTAACAAAATATTTTAAAGTATAGCTATCCAAAATACACATACGATGAAAGATTTTTAAACCATAATCACTCTTTTTAAATTTAATTATTAATAATTATATAATTTTTTTTTTTTTTATTTATTATTATTATTATTATTATTATATTAATTAATATATTTAATTTAACTAGAAAATACATCATCATATATATATATATCAAAAATATTATTTTTTTTTTGTAAAAAAAACTTAAAATTTTACTTGGAATTAATACTTTTCCAATCTTCTTAAAAAATACATTAATACATGGATTATTCATTCAACAAAAAAATTGAAATCAACAGATTTAACAAACTCAATTTAACTGATTTTAATTTTTTAATTGATGATAAACTGAATATATAAAAGAAAAAATTATTTTCAATTTTACTAAAAATAAAGGAATGCCCAAAAATGTCATACAAAATTGTATAAATGTTTTTTGTTTTTTTTTTTTCAATAAATTACAAATACTTTTTTAAACACTCCTATATTTTTATAGTTACTAACATTAATTTCATAAACTCATTTACGTATTCAATTTTAACAATGTTTACTTAGTGGAATCCTAAACTCATGATTGTGTGCACAAATACTGAAATGTTAAATGTTCGATATCATTACATACTAGGGAACATCATCGTAATTGAATAGTAAATATATCTAAAGTGTATTTTAACGTACTCAATGTCATAAAGATCCATTAGATAAATAATTTGCAGCTGTTTACTTAAATTTTAGTATCACATTATACTGTTTTACTCTCACTATATACTGTTTTACCATGAATAATGAAAACGATAAAACCATTTAAATTTTTTTAATATTTAGCACAATACCATTCATAATTTTCAATGATTTTCAACAAATTCTTTAATAAACCAATTTTAATATCATTCAGCACACATATTTATTTTAATGTATTATTCACCAACACCTTAACTCTCTTTAAAAATATAATTCAATAATGGTTATAAATTGTATAGTACGTGCCAACGTTGAAAATGTGACTGCAATACATACCTATAATAATATGACCTACAGTATAAGTACTACAGTTTACAACTGAATAATAATTTACACTCCAACTCGTGCATTGGTTATTTAATTTATTTGAATTGTTTATCTGTTCTTATAATTGGTTCATTAGACATAATAATAAATATATGTATAATTTATTTATTGCCTATTCAATTTTTAGGATGTCCGGAGTGCTTATGATAAAGAGAATAAAATTATTTTGGCTGACATTGAAAGTTTACGTAAGAAAGGAGATAAACAGCAAATCGATAATATAATCGAGAATGATCTAAAACAATGGGTTGATACTGGAGTAGCGGTAAAACAATTAGTAGATCGTTATGAAAAAGCATCTAAAACGCTGCATGATTATCAACAATTGAAAGAATCCACAAACGATTGGTTGAACGCCAAACTTTTGTCAGTCGAAAGCACTGAAGATGTATCAGAAAAAACTAAATCAATTGATAAACAAAAGGAAAATTTGGTCGACTTACGGAACATGATAACGGACGTAGCTGAAACCATTGGACTAAATTCGGATGATGTACCGTTAAACGAAATCGAAGAGTTGAGTTTAAAACTCGATAAAGTTCAAAAAGTACTCACTGCTCTCGGAGACGTTGCAGCCAAAAAGAATAAAATTTCATATGAAATTGAGAATGCAAAACAATTTTTACATGATATTGAAAAGGTATGTACACATTTTAACAGAATTATGAAATAGATTTGATGTAAATCTATCTATACAAAAACATTTGGTATCTTGACTTTCTCTATTGATTTGCCCTCTTTACTTATAATAATCCGATAAAAAGTTTTAATGGTTTCTGAAAGTTAAACAAAAGCGTGCAATTTCTAACAAAAACAATTTCCGAAAACTTTCAGCACGTTTTTTTATGTCTACAATATAATAAAAGTTTAAATGTAATTACTATTATTCTCATCTTAACCAAAAAACCAATACACTTCATCGTATTATAATAGTATATTATTCAAGAGTATAAATGTAACTGAGTATAAAGCTTACGTTTTTTTTTTCAGAATTCGTCAAAACCGATTAAAAACAATGATGAGAAATTAAAGGAATTGAGAAGTATATTATTAGATTTGAACAAATCAAAAAAAGAGATGGACGAATCACTTGATATAGATAGCTTTGAAGTACCTCTTAATGAAAAACGGACTTACTCCATAGTAGAAGTTTTACAGGTAAAATATACTTAACTGAACCTTTTATGAGAACTTATAAAAATAAAATATAACTGTTTTAGCTTTGGCAACAAATATTCAAAGAAACTTTCCAAGAATACCGAAAATTATCATGTTCTCTACTCGAAAATGAAAACAATGTCGCCGTATTTGAAATTTGGCACGATTATCTTATTTATGTACAAGAATTTTTACAATCTCCTATTCCTGGTGACTATCATTCGCTAACGAGTCATGAACGACTATTCCAAGTACACCAAGAAGTATTGATAAGTCAAATGGATACCATACCTAATTGCATGAATAAGCCAGACGTCATCTCGGAACCTGCAGCAATGGAAAGACTTTCGTCTTTAATAGATTTACATAACGAAACAATGACAAAACTCGAAAATACTCATCAAGAAGTGTGGACTAAAATAGAACTGTGGAAAGAATATAGAACAAATGTCAAGAAAGTATATGAATGGCTATGGAGCGTTGAAAAGACACATTCCAATTTAAATTTAAAATTCATCAACACAAGAAGATTACCGAACTTAAAAATTCAAATAACCGTGAGTATAAAAAAAATTTTAAATTAAATTTTCTTTAGTGAAGTAAAATATAAAAAAGAATAATTAGGTACTATATAATTATAACCGTGTGATTCATAATAATATACCTAATTTAATACAATGAATTTTATTTTTTATTTTTTCATAGAATCTATTGAGCGATTTGGCCAAGAACCGTTCTCAGATAGAAGATCTCGAAAAACGTCAAAACACAATATTTACATTCTGTGATAAAACTACTGAGACTGGTTACAGAAAAGAGCTAATTGCAATCAGTCAAAGGATTAATGAAATTCAGGCATCATTAGAAGTGTGGAATGGCTATCTAGAAAATATTGAAAAACAAATCAATGCTTTTGGTAATCAAAGCACTGAGATAAATAGAGTATTGCAAGATGGACAAAATAAATTTGAAACTCTTCAACATGAATTTAATTATAAACAAGAAGATATAGTGCCATCCGATAAGCTTAATACAGAAATGAAGAAAATACAAGAGTTAAACAATCAATTGAAACAACTAGATACGCAGCTATTATCTACTACAGACATACGAGACAAGTTAAAAGATTCCCTTGATCCTATTGAAATTCGTTCATATGGTCAAAAACTTAGGTTTTTAAAATATCACCAAAAAGACTTACTTTATCAATTATTCTTGTACTCTTGTCAAATCGACAATTTACTTTACAAGCCACAAGAATTTACGCACAGGTAATATACACATTAATTACATATATTTTATCCCATTTATACAATGTTTTTTTTGTTAACAGATACACTAGATTTAAGAACTGGACTATTGATACAGAAACTCAATTGAAAAATTTAACTCAATCGCTGAAAGATCCTCAGTTTGCTATAAACGTGTTAAAACCCGAATTCGAATCTCAAATCAATTTAAAACAAAAAGAATTTAATTGGTTAAATGGAGCTGGACAACAGCTTATTACCGCCGAATCCCAATTAAACCCTGAGCTAGCAAGTACTACTGAATCCAACTTAAAAGAAGTCAATACAATTTGGAATAATCTAAACAATTCATTATATAAATATACAGTAGAATTACCAACAACGATTTTGGTAAGTCCATGTTATTAAATATTTTTCGGTTTTTAATTGTTTAAATTTATTATTTTTAGAATACAAATAAATTATTTGATGAAATCAATACTTTTAAAATTTGGATCAATAATTTAGAATCAAAACTAAATAGTCCTATTGTCTTTGATGACCGTTCAGAATATAATTTAAAAAATCAAATAAATAGTTTAAATGTAAGTAGTACAATATATAAGTAGTCAATCGGCTTAGCGAATATTATTAAAAACATTTCTTCATAAAATAATTCTTAACATAGTTCTATAATAGCTATTTGAAAACTAATAACTTACATTTAAATTGTGTTTAAAGGTTATCAGTCAAATCTACAAAGAAAAACAAGGAGAATTTGACGACTTAATGGTTAGATGTGATAAACAGTTGAAAAACGATGAAAGTTCGAATAGTTCTGATAGTAATCAAGATCTACAGAGCCCATTGAAGACACTTCCTATAAGGTATATAATTATTATAATTTTAAAATTATTTATATATTTATAATTTACTCATTGGTTTTTACTTTTTTATAGTTGGAAAAATCTAGAAAATAAGATTAACGATAAACGAACGCGTGTAGTGAGTGCATGGGAAGAATTACAGACTGTTCTTGGTTTAATTGATGCAGAAACTAAATGGCTAAAACGCTTGAATACTACTATAGATGAACGTAAAAAACAAAATTATATTGAACACAGAAATTTACCAGTATTGATCAGTCATTTTGAGGTGAGTTCATTACAAAACACGTATAAATTGCTCAGACTACAATTTTAATAATACTAAAATTATTATAACATTATTAGCAGGAACAACAAAACGCAAAGGACAAGCTTTCAAAAATAGAACTTGCCGTTTCTTTATCACGTTCTTCATATACGGCCAAGTTCATTGACGAAGAAATCGAAATAATTAAAAACAAGAGAGAATTCACGTTAGAACAAGTCAATACTCAATTAGCAATTCTTAAAAAATCATTAATGTTATGGAAAGACTTTATTAATGCACATGGAAGAGCAGTGGTAACCCTTACACAAGTTGATACCAAACTGATTCAACTCGAGTTGTTAGATAAATCCGACAATACTGACGATGAAAATGCACGTGTTACGGAAAAATATCTTGGGAATTTGCAGGTACACATTCATTTTTATAATATTATAAACATAATAAATATCGTGAATATTCATTTTACAATAATTTATTTTTGAAACTTAACATCAAATAATATTATTTTTCTAAAAATACAATTTTATTTAGCTTGTTATCAGAGACTGTAGTTAATTAGTTACTGTAACTAAAAATCTTTTTGCATATTTTCTAATAATTTTAACTAATCAACATAGATTTCTCAATACATTTTTATCAAATTTTAAGGTATTAAATTTTACCAAAAATTATAATTTGTTATTATTTCAAAGGTAACCGTTAGCCAACGGTAACTTGTAACCATAAAAAATGTATCGTTATCACTGATCTCTAATATTTTTAACAATTTTTCCTCTTAGAAAACACACACACATGTATATACATCCAATGAAATATCAATCATAAAATGAGTATCATAAAATGTTTTATTTCTTTAGATATTAGAAATGGAGTTGAAAAAATATGGAGGACTTCTCGAAAAAGCAGATGTTTTAGGTCTGCAATTGATGAAAGAAAGTACGCCAGGTGATATAAAAAATATTCAAGAAATGATTGATGAGTATCAAATTTTATGGAAGGATATCAACAGCCGTATTGAAAAATTGAAGGTAACATGTGTTCAAGAAACTACGTGTAGAAAGAAGGTAAATATTAAATATTCATAATTATCTTTAAATGATAACGAATTAAAATTTTCTTTTATAAATAGCGATCAGCAAACGAAGAAGTTCAAGTAGAAACGTTAAAGTTCGGTAAAGATTCACAAGTGCAAGTTGACACACTTCCTAATGAATTACTTAGAAAAGACTCATTCCTATACGAATTACAAACAGCAATGACGAATGCTACAACCAACCTCAATGACTTGGAGCTGGCCCTTCAAAATTCTGACAAGAACTTGTCGAAAAATATTGCGACATGTCAAATGTCCGTTGACCTGATCAAACACTTAAGTATAATACTAAAAACACAATGTGGAGTACCCGAATCTGATATAACTTTGGTCAAATCTGAAGGCTTATTAAATAAGTACGAGGAATTACTTGTAAAATTCCGATCGCAACAGCAAGTCGGTCAATCTAAGTATGTCGAGAGATTCATTCTATATAATGATTATATATATTCTATGTATGCTAATAATAATCACTGATATAACTTTTAGAACAAGCAGTTCCGCATTTTGTCCACTGTGTTCCGAACAAAACTGGTCTCAATTTGAAAACGACATGTGGCGCTTAGAACACTGGATACAGTCGACTGAAGCAAAGCTTAGTGTTCAACCAATGGTACCGCCATCAAAAATTGAACAATTGGAAGACGTTATTCAAGAGCACAGAGTACGAATAAGTCTTTGAAAAAAATAGTTCAAGTTATTAAAATAGTAATATTAACTCACGCTCTTTTTGTTTTTAGGAACTTTTATTGTACTTAGACAGTCATCGCAATATCGTAAAATCGTTGAACGTGATTGGTCTTCATTTGGCTGACCACAGCAACGACGAAGAAAGAGCAATACAAATCAAAAACCGCTTAAAAGCTACCAATTCTAGATGGGATCGTGTTTGTTTCGCTTGTACCGAATGGCAGACAAAACTTCAAACTGCTCTTATGGAGGTACGAGTTGACTTTCATAAGTCATGTTTTTGTCTGTTTAGTTAAATTATTTGAATATAAAATATTTCATAAGTAAATTACTTATGAAGTAAACTATTACTTAAGGAAGTAATTCTACGTCCTTAGTGTAAAATATATAATCTAAACTAACTAGTCTAACTTCGCTGATTTTGGTATGAGTATTATTATTTAATGCGCTTATAAGATACTTTAAACAATCCTAAGTAAAGAAGTTTAGTTTACTTAAAAAGTAATTCAAACACTGTTAAACATACATCTTCATGCTTATTTATTCATTATTTTTAATTTTTTTTATATATACATAATATTAGTCCCTATTTTTCATAAAAATTCGTACTACACATTTTTTTAATATACAATGATATGATAAAAAGCTCCTCTCTACCCCTTCCATATGATTATAAATTTTTGTACAGTGTCAATAATAATTTTTAGTAATAGTTCTTTTTTTTAATCGAATTGCACATTATAATTAGTTAAACTAAAAACCAAACTGATATTATTTTTTAAACTGAAAATATACTTTTGTCTAGTATAAATCTGAAAACTGTTTACAAATTATTTATTTTAATGTAGGATATATAACTTAAAATATAATAGACATATTTAAGTCCTCATCAGCTATCATGCTTAAACTGACTTCCCGAAAAACACCTTTATAATAGTCTTATTTATTAGTATTTAATAGGTACACACTTTTCGAATCCCGTAGTGCACACTTGCAGTTTCGGACTACAGACTTTGTATCGAGGTTCACTAAAAAATAGGGACTGCATAATATTACAAGTTTCGGAATTTTCCCGAGAGTGTCTGACACAGATTTAAAAGCTTTATTAAAATTAAGTAATACTCACAATTATACTAGTTATATTATCAATAAACAATTCATTATTAAACGTTTGGAATTTTAAGAGGAACATAGATTATTGTTTCGATGTTACTATTGTAATTTTTTCGCTTAAAATAGTAACAATATTTTAATTTGTTTTAGAACGACGAATTCTACAGCGTAATAGAGGAACTCGTCGATTGGTTAGACGAAACAGAACGGACCATCAAGACGACCGAACCGGTAGACCTATCAGAGGACACGGAGGTCATAGTTGAAAAATTCAACAAATTTAAAGTAAAAAAATCCGCATTTCTATTTTAACAACTTATTCGAGACGAACAAGTGTATTAATAAGGGCAATGAGGTTATTGGATTAAAAAAAAAAAAAAAAAAAAACCATTTAACTGATTGCATTATTGCATTAAAACGTATTAAAAATGCTTCTGATAATTTTGAAAATTGAAATATAATTATATTAAATTTAAAACAATTTAATACGAATATTTTTACATAATTAAACAATTGCGTAACACACAGTACCGCAACGACAAAATAGGAGGCCCGTATACGGTAATTATATTGGGCCCCTTCTTAGAGTTTATTTTTGTTCTATTTAAGAATCAATTTTTGTAGGTTTTAAAACACGTTTCACATCAGTTAGTATATATATATATATATGTATATATATCAAACTAAATATCTATAACTGTTGTACATTATACTTCACTATATATTTATGTAGTAAATTTATTTAAGTAGTTTAGGTAGGTAAGTTGTATGCCTACTCAAATACTCAATGGACTCATTGTTAAATATTATATTATTCTAAAATGTTATAACAATCTTACCTGAATTTTAAAAAATTTTCTTTTTATTATTAAATAATTGTGTGTTTGTAAAGTGTAGTTTATTTCAGTCTGGGACTAGGGGGCCCCCCCAAATATATGTAAACCTTGGTTCCCGTTTGCGCGGCACACACTGCACGCCCGGTTTTTGCGACACTGGTAACAAGTGATTTTTTCAAATTATCGCATAACGAATTCTCGTATCGGGAGAAACTTCTTTCCTTGTCAGCGCTTATTAGTGCGTAGTAGATCAGATGTTTTCTGTCGATCTATTTATATACTCGACGATTTTTTAGAGAACCCTGAATTTTTTTTGTATTCCTGGCTAAGAACGTGGAATATATTATTACGGCATGGTTTTTCACGACCATACTAGCATTAGGGAGATAAAAAAAGCGTTAAAACCGCACCGAAATCAATAGAAATAAGCGTCAACGGAAAATACGTGATTTTAACGTATAACTTCACCGCCCGAATAAAATCACACGAGTAGGTACACGGGTTACGTGCGCGGGCAAGAAGGCACGATACGGGGTGAACGATAGGTTCGGCCCGCGTTGAATTTCTGGTCGTTTTTTTATTTTTAATAATTTTCGTTTTGTTTTTTTTCACCGTCCCTCCACTAATCGCGCTCACGTTTCCGCAGAACCTGCACGCCGATCTGGAAAAATGCGAACCTCGCGTGGTCTCGCTGCTGGAAGCGGCCGACTGGCTGCGGCAGGCCAACGAAAAGACGGGCGCGGCGACGACCAGACGGTCTGACCAAAGTGTCGCGGACTGCCACGCAAGGCTGTCGCACCTCCGGGCCCGGCTGACCGCGCTGGTGCGCATGACGGCCGGCCACGCGACCAGACTGGGCACGGTGCTCGGCTACGACGTCTCGTCGGAGGACAACGTCTGCGCGAGGCTGCACCAGGTACGGTATTGTAACGGTACAAACAACGAACGTTGCGCCGCGATACGCAGGGGCGGAACTAAGGGTTGGAAGACGGAGTATCGTCCCCGGGGCGGCAAATTTTTGAGGATCGACATATGAAATAAAAAATATAGAATTATAATTTTCCTTCTATGACTGTACAACTCGTAATACATATTATTGCAATTGCATATAATAATTTTTATTTTGAATCGTAATTTTCTTCGTAATCGTCTTTACATACAGACGTATCGCGGCCGCCAACGCAGAAACACGTATTCTACGGCACGTCGTACACGCGACGGGTCTTATCGCGTTCAACTTGTTTCTCCTTCTCCTTCGATTATTATAATTATCATTATTGTTCACTCATTCGTAAGCCGCGTATCTATTAATCGATTTGTTCGATTAACCGGTACAAAAATAATAATAATACCAGTTTACCATTGTTACCATTATTAAGTACTGTTTTTATTTTTTCATCCTCACGTGACCCGACCAAGGCGTGTGCGTACACATCCGCTTATCATTCATTTCCTACAATATTATATTTATTTGTACATCACATCGTATGGCTTGTGATATTACTACTATTGTGTAGGGCGTAAAGTTGACTGCTGCCGCCGAAACAATTGACATTTATGGTACAGGAAAACAATAATCTACATTTATTGTGTAGTTATACTTACAACAATTTTTTTGTATGAATCATAATTATTGTTTATTTTTTTTTTTTCATTTCTACTCTTATTTTCAAAACACGTATTACTATCATTTCGTATATCTAGTTTGCACGTTTTTTTTTTATTATAATTTGTTGTTCCCGTTTTAAAGGTGGACGATACGAGCACTGTTATGAATCGATCCGACGAAGAAGAACCAAACACAAAGTAAATATCTCTGCACTTTTTTAATTAGTATTTTTATTATTTTAAAGACACTTTTTTTTTTTTTTTTTTGCTTATCGATAACACATTAAATTAAAATAAAGATACAATTAAACAAACATTATTTATGTTTAAACAAAACTACGTGAACTTAATACCGTACAACAAATGCAATCAAATATTTATTATTTTATCTTTTAGTCGTATACGAGTTTTTAGCGACGAACATCTTAAAATAACCATTACAACTCTTCAGCTGTTTCAATAAACTCTGAACTCGTCATACTGGTATATATATATATACTTATCTTTCAAAGACACTTTATTCCCACATGGATGTAACCAGTCCATATTTAGAATTTGGACGCATTACAAGATTTGTATTTTCAACTATTTCCGTATTACATACTTTTAAACAATGTTACACACTGATTCTTTTCAAATTAAATTAATTTCATTCGTTTCTAATATACATTTGAAATTTTAATTTATTTAATTTTTATGAAAGAAATATTTCCTGGGTTATCTCAATAGTTACTATTTACATTAAATTGATTGAATTTAAATTTTTCAAATTTAAATCTTAAAAACGATTCATTAAAACAATATTATAAAACGAAAAAAAAACACTTTAATCACTGTTGTGCATGTGGTTGGCGAATGTACTTGATAAACAAAATACCTAAACTGCCTTATTTATTTTCACTGGATAATTATCATTTAATCCGGAAGTCAAAAGACGAAAACGTTGCCAGTCGTGTACACAGGTCGCGAGGACAAATACGCACTGTGATCGTCACCAGTACTCGGACGAAACGATTATGTGGACTCCACGACATAACTAAATCTGTGTATTTTCCGTATTGCACTAACTACGTGGTTTTACAGTGTTGGCGGCAATGAGACCGTATTGCGGCGAGGCTACAGGTTCTTCGGCCGTGTGATGCGTGCGTCCTTGCCGTTCCAGGTGCTAATGCTGCTGGTCCTGGGCGCCGCCTCGCTAGTGCCAATTGTCGACGAGGAGTTCAACTGCATGGAGTCCAACAACATCGCCTGGAGTCTTTACCCGTTGCTCCGATACCCCGGAGGACCACCGCCAACATAATGACCACACGACATAACGTTCAACACGTTGCTGACGATCAATGATTACTGTTATTATTTCTACACACAAATTCAAATTATTATTATTATTATTATTATTATTATTATTATTATTATTATCATCATCATCGTTATTATTATTATTTTTTTTTTTCATGATTATTATTATGTTTAATTTATATACAATACCAATGTACCGTACCAATGTCATGTTTTATGGTTTTAAGAGTTAAATTTGAGTGTATCGATTGTATATTTATTTTTAAAATTTCGAAACAAACTACGAGACGTAAGACCAGTCGATGTTAAACAAACGCTTTAAACATTTTAAAAAGTTAATTTCATGAAATCGTTTTTCAAATAGTGTCCCAGTATCAGTAGTATCTTTTTATAAAACAATTTTTTTTAATAACCAAACGTGACCGCCAAACGATTGACAGTAATTAATTAGTTGATAAAATTTAACCAATATTTTATCTACGATAAGACGTTTAATCAAAATAAAACCATGATGATATCATGACGAGACTGTCGAAGTACAGGGTACAAAAAAAAATAGACGTAAATAGTTAACGAATAGTTTAAAAAATATAACGTTAACTGTGTTCATTGTTGAAAAAAAAATACATAAATTATTATTATGAAAACATGATTTATATATGTTTAAAATTACTGTCAATTTATTTTTGGTACAATACACACCATATTTTATATCATTTAATATCTAACGTACAATATTTCCATTAAAACCAATTGCGTCCACAAAATAACAATCATAGTTTGTTTTATTAAAAATGATTAAAGCGTTGTAGTTCTTTAGATTAACTATAATATAATTACATTAATACAATAATTGCTTAACATTTATATTTTAACCCTACTAACTCTTAAATTACTATTTATAAATAAAATATATTTTGACTAATGTTTAATTTTAAAATAATTTTGTTTTATTCTTGAATTTTTCATATTAAATAATACACACGAAAGTTAATACATAAAAATTATATTATTTTGTTAAATTTAAGATTAAGATTTTTAAATTTTATATAAATCTATATTATTATAAATGAGTATAATAAACATTAATGTTTTTAAAACGAATGTTTTCAGATAAATTACTATTTTATTCAAAATATGATACATTTTAAGTTAGGTCTGTAAGATACACACAATTGGATGCACTTTTGTCTTTCCAATATAAATTTTACCATCAAATTATAAATACTTAAGACATTTATTAAATGCAAACTATGATCAAGAATTACATTTCTGGAAGAAAAATATTAATCTATTCCATTTTCCAACTATATTGTTAAAAAAATTAAATCATTAGTGGTTTTTACGGATGTTTCCATGTCAAAATAATTATTTAACGAGAAAACCAATTTTTAATAAAAAATTATAGAATAATTGTTTTCATATAAATGATATCTAAGTACCATTTTTTTCAATAAACGTATGAACTGATCAATCGACATAATTTGTCTGATAAAAAAAAGGTATTAAGGAGTATTACTTATTTCTTTGGTATTTAAGTATTCTAGAGGTCTAATTTTATGACTACTGTTAACTATCTTTTTGTTCTTAGTTTTTAATTTAAATTCTTTCAGCATAATTTCAACTAAAAAACCAAAAACTAAAGTATAAAATATGTAAATAAGTGATGTAATACTAAAAGCAGTGATGGGAATTATTCGACCATTCTAATATCAGTATTCGATGCTACAATACAATACGTAACGAAAATTATTCGTTTAATTTGTCGCGCAACACAAAACGTTTAATAATAATAGGTATTTTAGCATCGAATACTGATATTCGAATAATTCGATTATTCGAACATACATTACATCTCTAATTAAAAGTTGAAAGTATTTTCACGTGAACATGTTGACATTTCTTTTAATTATTTTAAATGTATGCGAAAAAAAATCGTTAAATGTAATAACAATTATTGGGGAGTTATTATTTTGTATTTGTCTAGGTATTTTCAAATTATCAACCCCTGTGAAAAAAGTTCATGCATACGTATTCGCTTGAAATAATTATTGACTCAATAATAGGTCAATAATAAATTTTAGATGTGTATGAAATACAATTGAAAACATCAAGTGTATGCTCAGTTGTATAGAAGCTAAATTATACGTTTCGGTTATTAGAACATATTTTTCAAAAATATTTTAAGTTGGCTATTCGATTAATTTATATATATATAGATAAAGTGTAGAAAAACGACCTCAGTATATCTAACACTAATCGACCACGTGCCGTCGTTATTGTCGCATACAGGTAATTGTACCTCATACAAACATGTATTAAAATTGCCTACACAAAACGCCCTCATATGATAAACATCACATTTTTGCCGATCCAACGTCATGTACCACGATCATTTTAACCATTACGTATGCGTGTCAAAACAATGTCACATACGATACTTCTTTACGAAGTGCTCAAAATATAATATACTAAAAGTATATTCGTAATTAACATACAGGTAAACTTATTGATATAATAAATGAAATTGGTTTATCCATGTTCGAATTCATTTCATCCTTGTCATATTTTCACCATTCACGAATCTAATCAAACTAGGTATTGCGATTGCAGTAGTGATTTGCAGTTGTGTTTATTTGTATACATTTTTTTATATATATACACTACAAAAAATAATAAAGTTACAATAAAGTACAATAAAATTTATATTTTTAATAATATTTTTTTTTTTTCTAAAAAAAGTATGTTTTTAATTTTTTTTTAAAGATTTTACGGTAAATCATTACAGCTCAACGATTACAATATGTACATTTTTAAATATAGACAATAGTACGATATACAAACATTTAAAATTATAAGACAATGAATGATAAATTATTACAAGAAAATTATAAAGATACACATTAAGAATAATTTAAGTGCACCATCAATGAGTATGAGATATAACGCAAGATCAATAAATAATTAAATTATATAATATACGTAATATATTTAGTAATTAATGTCCCAAGTATAGTGGTTTTTATGGAACAGGCATAATATTCAGTGAACATTTATTAAGTTGAGCCATAATAATCTTTGACTGAAAGCTAATAAAAAAAAAAAAAAAAAAAAAAAAATGTATTGAGTAGAGATGTTAAAGTAAGTAGTAGATGATTTAGTATTAATTTAAGATTATCAATAAATTTAGTAATAATTCTATTTGATTAATCCGGTGATGGAGTATTGGCTATAATTCTGAAATATGACACTTTAAGGTTTGAATTAATACTGAAAACAAAGCAATTATTGTTATTTCTGGATGTATAAGTACCCCGATTTCATATAATAATTTTATAAGGTATTCTTTGTAAGAAACTGTATGTTGCTCACTGAATAATGCACAGAATCTGATGGTGATTTCTTGCTATTGCTAGAAATGTGCCCCTCACCGCACTTAACAGCACCATTACACTAACACTGTAACTTGAGTTGAAATAACAGTAATTTGCTGCCTGAAAGTAGTTCTGAAACTGTTTGCACTGAGGTGGAAATATATTTTTCCTTGGGAGCTAAATTTTTATTTTTTAATAAAATAAATGGTATAGTTTAAAAATTGCATTGTTGCTATCTTCGATCGAAGTAGTGACAAATTAAATTTCGTGATACGGTTCATGATGTTCGTGACACGAATCGCATCATAACCTTGGTTTGCTAAATTAGATTTTATGTCTTTTGGATTGGTGATAGGGTGAATATATCAGATAAAAACTCAAACCTGTGTTTCTGAGTTGGACATAAACGTATGGAATTCAATTTATTTTTATTATAGGTTAAATATTAATAAGCTATAACATAGTCTATACAAACAGCATAGTCACTATATTGTAACTATCTGCAGTCTTTGTGCGAATAATTAAGTATTTTGAAATAGTAACATAAGAGGCTGATAAGGTCTGATATTTCCTTAGTGAAAGTATTATAATTATACCTTCTAGTGCGAAAACACGCGATAGTGACATAAACTACATAATTAAAGACGATCAAAATATGTATTACCGTCATAGCGGTTATGGAATAACTGAAAAGCGGTTTTGGGAAATAATTATAAAACTATAATTTCGGCAACAACATTTAATTTCAGTAATAAAACTGATTTATTTATTTCAATAAAATGTGTAATTTCAAGCGTTATGACTAAACATTATACTAATACTATAGACTTATAAAGAACCAATTTTAACTAGTATTTGAACTAAAAATTTGGTTCAGTTAATTTTTTTTTTTTTTTTTTTCATTTAAATAATTTTAATCCTGAGAACTATTAATAATTTACAAAAGTTTATTAGAAATGTGTATAAATTATTAACTATACAATCACACTTTAGTCAGGATATGTAATTTCCAATATTGTGAAATATAAGCATATGCATTCATCGCTTCATATTTCTATTAATCTTCTATTTCAGTTTCTAAAAAGTAAGTTCCTGTTTTGCTAAAATGAAATAAAAATGTTATTTTATAATGTCTACATAAAATAGCATTATTAAATTAAACTAACTATAAATACGAACTTTTTATCTACGTGTTCACCCATAAAAGTAGTATCATTATTTTTGCACTTTTTGTTTTTGTAATCATCCCAACTGGAACAGTTTTGTGCAACATAATCTTCTTTAGCCCATATCGAATGTGCAAAATAATGATAAGATTTAATATGGCTGCATGAACCGGTACCTACGAACAAATTATATTAATTAACATTAATATTTATAATAACTATAATTACAATTGATATATTGATTGATGTATTGATTACAATTTTGATTTATGGTTGAAAACCAATATTTATAAAAACATTTTAATCTTAATAAAATACAACACTACTTATAGGTAATTATTGATTATTTATTGTGCTATTTACAATTTACTACATACTGTGTACTATTTACTATACTATTTACTTAATATTACGTACTTGTTTATCGATAATGTTTTATAATATTTATTTAAGTTGTTTGATAAGGGTTTTTAGCTGTAATATCAATGTGAAACGCACATTAATTTTTCACAATAATTAATAATAAAAAAATGTAACTATCTATAATGCAATACCAAAGAAGCGAACATTAAACTTATTGGTGTATTAAAATTAAATGCCAATAATTAATGTCATCATTTTTGAATGTACAGAATATTAATTAAGTACATTTAAATAAAATAATAAATTGAATGGTGAATAAGTTGTGTTAGTCTGTTAGTTGAAACCAAACCATTAAATATTATTTTCAAATATCTTACGTTTATCCATCTTTCCGCAGTTTGGTTGTGACTTTCCTCCATTTGGATAAATATCTATATGGCCCAGTGCTTCAAAAAGCGCATTTTGATCACCATTTGTATGAATAATATCCACATACTGTGCATCAGTAAAGTCAAGTCGGTCTTGCGGATCACTTTTTTCGTACATTGGTTTTGCAGGATCTAATCCTATAATTTGAACAATTCATACCAAAAACCATTAATGAGGAGATTATTGGAGTTCAGTTAAAAGTTATAAACAAAATTGAATGTTTGTGAAAATTATATAGATATTATAAATATTGTTAAATGATAAAGTTTTAGTTCAAATGTGATTTCTGTGATAACAAATTTATAATTATGTGATAAAAAAAATAATATATTTTATATCTTGACCATACTTTACTGGTATTGATCTACTTGCCTAAAATCATTATAATATTATAACTGTGTTATGGATGATGTGGTACGGAATTTTAAAATTTCTATTCTAAAAGTATTTTACAAAAGTTTTCATTGACATCAAAAGTTTTTCTCCGATGTAATTATTTGAAACAGTACAAGTGAATTATTGGCAATGGCTAATAATGGCTACACCACTGAATCCGTCAAATTGTAATACTTAGTAAAAGTTAAAAGGAAGAGAAATCGCATTTGAATTTCAAAGAACGATACTATGTGATACATCTAGAAAGTAAAACGAGAGACACAATTGGATAAACTTCGAACATTCCAACGCTTATTGGACCATGTTTAAGAAAATATATGTACGATGGAGGGAGACGCTATTTGTGATACTTAGGCAAAAATTATAATTAGTAAAGATAAAATATAGAATATCGCATTGTGATAACTTTATTTAAGGTCAAATAGTGACAAAAAGTAAGTTTCAGCAAGCCTGATGAGGTTTTCCACCAATTTTAAGAAAATAAAATGAGAACCGAATGAAGATATAGATATATTTAACTGTTACATTATTATCTACCATAGACATACCTATTTAATGAAGTCATAGTTAAAAAATGAATAGAATGCACGTCAAGTATTTGTATTCACCAATAGCCGACAAATCCAATGTTAGATAAATCAATCATTTAAATAATATTATTCGTATATTTTCATGATATTTTTCATGTACAACGAATTTGTAATTGAATAAAATTTGAAATTTGAAATGTACATCCCATTAATGATATAAATGGTATTAGAATTACCTGTAATTCGAGGAACTAGATTTGTCAATATTTTTCCTGTGAAACCAACGATGTGAGCTCCCAAACTGTGTCCTATCAAATGCATATCTGCAGTACCTTCCGTCATATTTTTCGTTATTCTTGACACAACTCTAGCTATGTCCTTTCCAATGTGCTTAGCCCTTGCCTTTGCAATAGCGTAGGATAAATCAGTTGAATATTGTTTCCAATCAACACAAATCACGTTATAATTACCCACTTTAAAATAGGCTGTAAAATATAGCACGGAATTTCGTGGTTAAAAAAATTATTTTTTTTTTAAACAAGGATTTATTTAGACATAGTGAATATATAAACAACCAATCACTAACATCTAAAATACTTTGTAATTTAAATTCGTAATTTTCAACTTAATAATGTCAAGGACAAAAGCCATTTTTTATATCAAGTGTAATTTACCAACTTACATTTTATATTTATTGAACAAAGACCCTCTTTTTCTTGGGTAGTACCCAGCCAACCGTGCACTATAAGTTTCATTGGATTTGCTAAATCATATGTAGTTGATTCTATCATACGTGGTTCACTTCTATTTAAAAGTTGACCGTCGGTTTCGTTACTTGAATAAAAAAAATTAAAAACTCATGAGTAATACTTTGGTAATAGTAGGTTATAGTTAGTCAATAGATTCATTAAAAGTTTTAACCTCGTATAAAGCCAATAAAACACGTGTTTTGAAGTATTATATAAACTATTGGAATTTTGATCAAAATTGATTTCGTTATACTCATCCAGCTCCAGAGAAGTACTTTCAGACACAGAAGGTAATTCTATAAAAAAATTTTGGATTTAATTATCACTTAAAAATATGTTTTATTAACATATAATAATAATTTTTAATTGTCACTTAAATTTAAAGTATTTAATTTCGTTAATATTATTCAAAACAAATTTTCGAACACAGATTTATTAATTTAAATCATAAACATTTCCGTAAATATTTTTTTGACATAAAAAACTATATACTTATTAAATAAATAGTTTAACATTTCTACGTTCGAACATATTTCGAGGTATAGAATAATTATTAAAATTACAACAACAAACCATATAAAATATTATATTTATTTATGTCAATAATTAGCAAATACCACCAAAATATTAAAAACTCAATTTATTAAAATTCTATCATTAAATCCATACTCTTTAAAAAAATTAGTGTTAACAAATTTCTCCTGCCCAAAATTCGAAAACAATAAATAACAATATTTACGTTGACATACCGTTAATGCAATATAGTAACCAAACTATATGTGTAAATTAAAATTTGAATACAAATAGTTTTTAAATTTTCTAAGATTTTAAAAGTACACTTAAAAAGCTCCAAAATAATGATATTTATGATACATTTGTTTACAGTAATATTTCGAAGTTTATTTGTATAATGTTAATCTATGTAGAATCAAAAGATTTAATTTATTGTATTATCAAGTATTAAACTAACTCATAAAACTTCAATTCTCTAGGACAAAAATCTCTAGCTACTACTCCGTTGTAATTCTATTATATTAACCTAATTTTCTTCACTTATCATAAGTTACATTTTCAATGGCTTGCAACGAAATATGATGACGTAATAAGGTAATCTATAATTACTTAGATTAACAAATATGCTCATATAAACAATATATTAGCAGAATTTATTTGTTAGAATCAACACTATGTACGATGCAGTAGCAGTATAAGACAAATAATAAATCGTAGAATTTAGATCCCAGAATTATTTAATTTTAATTGAAATTTATATTTTATAAAAATACAACACTTACCTACTCGTATTTGATGCACAAAACTATGAATACAAATAATAATAGTCAACCAAATGTATATAAAATAGTTACTTAAAATAATAAACATTTTTAAATAAAATAATGTTAATAGTTATTGACTTTAGTTAACCGAAATACCTTTAAGACAACTAAATAAGAACACTTAATAATGAATTCAATTTAATAATAAATTGAAAACACTTATATTCAATGTAGATACTAACCAATGACATTTGTTTTTATAAAATGTTTATTAAATAAATACTATTCAGATAACGTTGTTGGATTAGACACTATATTTTACTGTAAATGGTTCTAAACCCGAAGGCATATAATTTTAATCACTAGTTTAAAGTAGCTAATATGGGGACACTATAAATGATACGTAACGTATTAATTTTATTCATAATTTTTCACACATGAAATGTCTGTCTTTGTACGCTTTGTTATTTAAATACAAAATAAAACATATACTGCTTATTTCGCAGTATTTCTTCTGTTGTGAGCCTATACATCAGGGATGAGCAACTGGTGGCCCGCGTATTTTTTTTGGCCGTGCTATCATTTCAAATCACTTCATAAAATTATAGTGTTTATCAGTATTTAATTTTATCACTTTGATCGTAAAATATAGATATTACTTTTTCTCTAACATTGAATTCCAGCTAAATCATTAAAGTACTAAGTATAATGTATATCTATATCGGTAGGTATAGCTAACATAGCTATAGGTGTTAGGCACTTATTTTATTGTAATAATTGAGTCGTAAAATTAAATTGTTTAAAGTAAATGCTAATGGTCAATTTCAATGACCTTTTATCATTTTTAATTTTTTTTACTATGGCCTGCCAGATTTGAAAGTTCTAAAAATTGGCCCTCTTATTACTTTGAGCTGTCCATCTCTGCTATACATTATAAATTGTTCGAATCTTGGATTATTTATATTCTATGTTATTTTAAACTCTAATTAAAAATATTATTTAATTTAATTTACATTTACATTTACATTTTGTAAATAACATTTTGAAATTTATAAAATCATCCAAATTAATGTCTCTGATAACCTATAAGAGTACATAGGTTCAGTGGCGTATGCAAGGGGGGGATTAGAGAGTCAGATCTCCCCTTGGCCTTTTTTTAAATGTTATAAAATAATGTTCTATATGTGAGAGCATTAGAAACGTAAAAAAAAATAATGATTTGTTTGCAAATACCCCCCCCCCCCATACAAAAGTTATGTATACGCCACTGCATAGGTCATTGCATATGTCGTAAGAAAATACACCAACCACCTAAAATATTAGAAACATTCAAATATAAAACCAGGTGGAAATAAAAAACAACTTTTATGTCCCTCAAACATCAAAGCAACATACATTTAGTTTTTTATTTTCAAAACGAATTGACTATTCACACAGTTACTACATTGTGAACTTACGCGTATAAAAATAACATAAATTGTCTGGGTTAATTTCTTCGAAATAATCTTGTGTAATGACGAGATACTGATGAAAATTTAGCCAGCTATTTTAAAAAATCTTTTTGTGTGTGTTATTATAAAACAAATCTAAAATTATTAATATTGCGTGTATAGGACGCAAAATATTTGAACAAACAGGATAGTTCTTTTTTTCAATTTATTAGTCGATGTGGATTTACAGCTTGAAAATAAAATGTATTTTAATAATGTTCCATAATATATCTTGATAATGAACATTTTATTACTGTTCAATCGAAGTGTTTTATTGTAAATAGTTTGGTTTAAAGTCAAATATAATAATATGATAATTAGAAATCAATGAATCTATATTTTAAGCTTTTTAACTCTCATTACGTTAAACTATTATCTTTTATGTTACATAACATTTTAACGCAATGAAAGTGAACCTACGTAAATATTGACCATTTTTAAATGAGTTCTAAAAAAAAAAAATTTTATATTTGTCTGCAGGATACAGATAGGAAAGAACAATGTAATAATACTTCATTCACTAAATGATTTAAATATATTGATTTAAATATTTGCGCACATAACATATTCATTTTTAAACATTATAAAACAATTTCAACACTATTAGCATACGTAATTATAATGTTTATAAAATCATAACATAAAAACGATTAAGTACAATTTTATTAATACTAAATTGATAATAAACATAATATTATAGGTACATATGAATTATAAATAAAAAGTTACACAAATATTTTAACTATAAATGCTGAACTGGTTATAGTTAGAAAATAATTAAATTGATAAACAGACAAGTTCACAATCAATAGGTATTCTTAATTAATATTTTCGTTAATTATTGATGCTATGACTCTGATCTTATTTAATCGCTAAATAATAATTACCTGAAAAACTATACAAAAATAAATAAATAAATGTTTTAATTGAAATCCCAGGTAGTTTTTGTGTTGGAAAAGGGTTCGATATACATATATATACATAGAAACATGTTATGACACGTTATTAGTATAATTATTATTTCAAAACGCTTACTTTGAACTCGCGTACTCGCCCATGTAAGTAAAATCATCGTAATCTTTACATGTAGACTTCTTGTAGTCCTCCCATTGTTCGCACCGCACTGCTTTGAACGACTCGTCGCCCTCGGACTGAATAGACCGAGCGTAATATTCGTAGGACTTATAATGACTACAGACCTCTCCGAAAACTAAAAGACAAAATGCAAATCATAGGTTGGTTGCATGAAATTTCTCTTAAGATGTTACCCCGGTACGCGATACGCACAGTATATTCCTCTACAGCCAGGTTGTCTCGTGTAACCACCGTTGGGATAAAAATCAATTTTGCCTATCGGTTTGTGCTCGCCCAGTAGGAAACTCGTTGTGTGCACTACGTCTACAAATGTCGCGTCGTTTTCATTCAGCCTTTCACTCGGCATTCTACTGAAGAACAAAGGCCTTGCGGGATCCAAACCTGAAGAATTGTAATAAGACAATGTCCAATTAGTGCTGAAAACAAATACATAAATATGTATACACGGACAGGGTTGTCCCAACACTTTGCGAAACCTTGGGCAAATATGCAAATATTTTTTTTCGGGCCAATCCACCAACACCGTTGTCAAACCTACATCTTGATCAATGATAAATGTATAAACTAAAAATTTATTTTATTCCTTCAAAGTTTCTCAATTCCATTTTTAACGAAATACCTCCTAAAAACATATACACCAGTGCCCACATATTCATACATGTAATGTAGCTAACTAGAGCAATCTGATTATAGAATTGAAAATACTATTATGAACATCTAAATGAAAATAATTAATGTATATAAACTATAATAATTAAATATGTTATAATATTCAAGAACATACAATACTACATCATAACTTTTCTTGATTTATTTCCAGCAAACGAGTCTATTATATATAAATAAATAAACAAATATTTTATACATATAAGTAAATAAATAAATGCTTAGCCTGGGGTATTATTTTATTTATAAAGTTAA
Organism: Sipha flava; assembly: GCF_003268045.1. Taxonomy (NCBI): domain Eukaryota; kingdom Metazoa; phylum Arthropoda; class Insecta; order Hemiptera; family Aphididae; genus Sipha; species Sipha flava. Next base: position 275,702 of record NW_020272947.1, on the reverse strand, counting down.
ACCGGTTTTGAATTAAAAATTTATCGTCAGGTTAAAATAAATAAAGTCAATAAAATAGCAAATAAATAGGAAAAAATATAGGAAAGAATACAATGAAAAAAATTGGTTGTTTTATATAGAAATAATTTATTTTTAAATATAAACAATTTTTATATATCTATTAATTTAGGAGTATTAACCATTTACTAATTTTTTATTATTTTAGAATATTTAATGTCATCATATTCAATACTATTTTCAATTTGTTTCTATTGCTATGATTGCCAAGTTTATAGTTTTTTCTTGTGAATTTCACCAACGATCGTTCAGCTGTAGCTGTAGTCATTGATATAGTTAATAATATCCTTAATGCTATATAAATATGATTAATTAGAATATATGTCATCAGCACTGTATTGGAGAACTTCTTTTTAAAACTTGTAGAGGTGAAGTACCTTTGACAATAATTTCTGATAAAATTACTAGTTCCTTGTATAGTTTTTTCCATAAATAACTTTAGTCTCATCCACTTGTAATAATATCTGAAGATCCATACAATGTCTTATCAAATCTCCTTTATTTGTTTCAAAAATACTTTTAATATCATGTATGAAATTAAAAAAAATCATCAAACTCTTTCAATTATTTAATGTTCTACTTAAAAAAAATCCTTGATCAAGAATTGAGAAAAAATACTAATTTTTAAAATTATCTTCTCAATTAGAATTATAATATGTGAAGAATGAAAGAAGAACTTCCATAATCAATCATTTTTTTTCATTTAACAATTCTTTTACTCGTAAATTTTGTTGATCGGAAACAATTTATCATTTGAAAATTATTATGAAAACATGGAGCCTGTAAATTTAGAGCTAAGCGCAGAGCCCATTCACCCTTCCCTATGAACGGCCCTTTACACGAAACAAGAAAGCTAGAAACAGCTCATTAAATTTAAGATATCAAACATATGCAGTACATTATCAACTTTCATGACGGTCAAACGGGCATCACTAGTTCGTCTCTTATCGCAGTTAAATTGTTCGTGCGTCATGGTAATCGTTTACCGTCTTGACTAGTCATGTTTTTATCGATTATGATAAGTACACTCTTATATATTATATTATATAAAAAATAGTTTGAACTGAATCCGCTATACAATATCTGAGAATATTTGTTCTAATAATAGTTATTATATATTTCAATATGAATAAATCACCGTCTATTTAGTCTGAAGCTAAACATGATTATTCACTCACGAATATCATGAATACCTTGAAAATTGTACAGAATAATATTCAAGCAATTAAAATTAAATTGTTAACTCGGGAAAATACGTCATCGAACATTTTAGCTCGAATAGATAATCTTACAAATAAAATAACTCCTTTGAAAAAAAAATTAAGATTTAAAAAAGGATGTTAATTATCTCAAAAATAATTCTCGTACTCCAACACAATTGTTAGACTTCATATGTGATATTTCTGGTATTGATTAATTTGATAAAAACCGAGAAATAAATGATAAATCTAGAATCTTTTCATAAGAACTTTTAATATGGATGAATTCAATTGTAATGAAAGGAAATTGACCGTTGATCTTATTAAGAACTCAAATATAGATGTTAGCATTTCATCAGTTGTCAGGCTAAGAAACAATCCAATAGACCTATTAGAATAATTTTTAATTCTACTCAGGCGATCATAGCAGTTATAATATCTAAAAAGTCACTGCTGGATGTTCATCATAGGAAAAATTAATGGACTACTACGGATCTAACAAACCATCAAAGGAAGATTTTATCATCATTAATGAAGAATACATAATTCCTCAGATGTACCACAAGATACTGTTCTCTCTCTACTTTTGTTTCCCGTATTTATAACCTTTCATCCTTCACCATGCAATGCTCCTTATCTTTGCAAAATATTTTCTTCCTAATCAAATTTATCTCTGACTGTCATCTTCTTCAAAATCACCTTCAACAATTAGTGTCATGAGAAGAATTCTCAAGACTTGTTTTTAATATCCCCAAAATTCTCAGTAATGACCTTTTATTATACTAATAATTGCATCAATTATATGTACTCCGTCAATAATATCCTTTCAAAAATGTCGAACAACTCAGTAATGGTTCTAGGTTTACCCTTACACGGAATCTATGACCAAATATTTATATCCAGACAATATATTGTAAGGTTCTTAAGTTGCTGGGTTTCATAAATCGCGTTTCAACAGAATTTCACTTGATCACTCCATTAAAAACTCTTTTTTGTTCCTTAATTTATCCCATCCTTGAGTCTGTTCTGTGGTACCCGTCCACTGTCTCTGTCCTTAATATGATGAAAGGGTCCAAAGAAAATTTTCTGTCTCACTGCTTATAAACTGAATATACAGTGTCCACCCCATGACTACACAACAGTACATCTGTTATTCTTATAATGTCTTTCCGATCGTCGACACTCAGTAAATAAACTATACCTGTCTAATCTACTTTTCTCAATAATAGACAACCCTAAATCACTATTCCGAGTTTCTTTCAATCCTTCCACATTCCATTATCTTCCTCTTTCTTCTACCTTAACTCTCCAATCATCCATCTAATTCGCATTGCCAATACCTTCTTCTACCAATCCTTCTTTCTCCTTTTAATAAGAGCTTAGTTTCCGTAAAGCATTTCATTTTTATTTATATCTTATCTGTAATGGTCTCGTCCCATAATGTAAAAATATAAAATAAAATATTTCTATTTTTCCATGCATTATAATATTTATTCTTTTTTTTAAAAAAATAAACTACATGGTAATTCATTAAAACTACAAAAGTTTGTTTAACCGATATATTTAGATGAACTTTTTTTCCTACTCATACTACGCTCGATCATCACCGCAATCTATTAAAATGTATCTTTTTTTTTTTACAATAAATATATGATATTATGTTTCGTGCGTGAAATATTGATCAACAAATAATTGTTTACACTAAGTTTTTATTGTTTTATATAATTGATCACCATTTAAAACGTATTATTGTGATTTTATTATTTATTAAAAATAAATTATTTTTAACTAATTGTTAATTATTATTATTATCAATGACAGTGATTTTTCATTTTATACAACGCCATTACTTTTAACCATTACCAACGGCTTTTTCCAAGACGCGCAACTAAAACTCGATTGATTCCAAATCTGGTTTTCCCAACGGCGTTTTCGATGCATATGTACACACTCATTTACATCACAAAACCAATACATGGTTTACGTGTACACAGTATTACATATTACAACGTTGTATATCTATTGTTCGGGATTTTGCGTATAATTTCAATTATGAGGATTAGTGTATAGTACATTTCATTTTTCAATACCAGTAATCCTTTGCAGTCGGCCGTCGAACCGTTTGCCAACGTATCCGGCAATATGAGCACCCATACTGAAACCAATGATGTGAATATCGTCGACGGTCTGAGCCGAATTATCGACCAACATCGATACCAGGTCGGCAACGCAGTTCCCGATTATCCTGCACCGTAAACGAGCCGTGATGTACGGTAAGTCTATGGCCAACACGGCCCAGTCGACGCACACCACGTTGTAATTGCCGGACTCCAAATATTCTGGAAAAACAAACACCCGAGAGAACGTTAGCGTTTAGGATATTGTTAACGGTGCCGTTTAAACGGTTAGATGAAGCGGATTCAATTTTTCAATCAATTACGACACACACATCGTTTTCCGATCCTTACGGACCGACGGTAAAGGATCTTCATCAACGCGTCGGCGATTCGGACATCACGTGTTCGTGATATCAACATTTATACGGTGATGGAATTCGTAACGGCCGGTCCGTCCCGAGAACATGAGTGAACCGGCGCAATTCTTTAATTATTATAATTGTACGTCCAGAAAAAATAATTCGCTCGACAAGACCACCCCCACAACATTATATTATTCCGGCTACAACGACAGAACAAGGAACACGCAGTGACCAACAATCATTATCAATCGTCCGACCAATTCGTACTCGGGGCATATCCTATACATAAATCTTATGTTTTACATATTGTACCCGTTCGTTCTATCTACATTACACGCGCTGTACCGCATCATGCGACAGACAATTGGTTCGATAATCGAGTTGGAGGTGGTGTAGCACGCGCCCTACGAACGTATTCTTCCGTTGTTTTCGTCCGGACCGCTTAGTCATTTTTACTCGGTTTCGACCGGTGGTGGTCAAACGGGGTGAGATGTAGAGGTAGGATCCCCCCCCATGACCTTTTTTTCAATATTGATATTTCGTGCGTATTAAGCCTAATACCTATAATATAAGTATTAATTTATTTTCTAATTTTATTTTTTCTAAAAATATGAATAATCTTCTATGGTAAATTTTTACAGTATACCTATGTCTTACGACTATATTTTATACATTGTGTCATTGTGTATAGTATAATAATTATTATTATCTACTATCTAGTCTCTCATGTCTATGAATTAAGCTATTAGTATTATTTAATTTTACTAAGTTGTCTTTACAAAATATACCGGAACTACTTCACCGGTAATGAGAATATATGATATCAAGTAAGAATCAACACTTTCCTCTCCGTGCATACCGATGTCGATACGGGCTATACCGTATTCGTATTTTGTAGCTACCGCTCAGCTATTAGTCGGTTTATTTTGACTTATGACTACAAAGTGTTAATGTCACCAAGTTGTAGACGTTATAATTGTTATAGTTTGTCGTTCAGCTACAAATAATGTTAACATCATTCATTATGAGTTCTAAAAGAAAAGATGGCTCAATGTTGAATTTTTTTTTTTCAAAAAACAAAATTAAAACGATTAGATGATGTTGTCGGTATTGATATCTCTGAACCAGATGTTCCTTTGTCATAAAAAGAGACAGGCAAGACAGTAGGAACAAAAAATCTAAACTCGGTAGGTACCAACACGAATACTTAGCCACTATGGCTGTTCATCATGGGGTTGTCGTCATAACCGCAGACGAAGTACTGGACGAATTGACAACAAAAAAAAAAAAACATCGTCATTCGCGTTATTGCGCGATACGCGAACGCGTACAATAACAACACGCTCCTTGCATAATCGTTGAAGTGTGCGCGACAAAAATGACCTCGGTCGATTTTACACGGTGTTTGCGCCACCGTGCGTTTGACCACGAATAATTCACACGGACGCTAAACGATGCATATTGCTTGCAATACCAAAGTATGTTTATGATTTAATAAATCGTGACGGTGATGTAAACGAACGTCTTTAGCAGACGCGTGGACAGAATTTTATTCAATAATAAATCCGAAACAATCAGTCAGGGCATATTTATAAAGTTATAAGACATCGCCGTTTCACCACTGGGTCGAAACCCCCTTGTACAGAATATATTATTAAATAAATAATAAGCAACTCGATCACCCAACCGTTGGAGAATCACCACCAAAGTATTACGAGGCAGGACTCCTCTCCTTACGGTGCGTGGATTTCGGTTCCACTAATTCCCGCCACCCGAAACCAGAACCTTTCACAGTAGTAAATAATTGCCATTACAATTTTCATCCAATTGAGATATAAAAACCATTTGTTTTTTCAACTACCTTTGAAATTAAAAATACATTGTTTACATTTAAATGATAAAGAATTACCATTCATGAGCTGTTATGGGATAATTTAGGGAGGGAGGAGGGGGGTAAAACTTATGGATACGAGTCCGATCTCGAGAACTGCAGATCGTATGAAAAATGTCAGTAAACTGGATCATACCAAGCGAAGGTTAATTATTGCGGTGCCAACGAAATTAATCCGTTTTCGATCATCTACACAGCTTAACGTTGTAATCAATTGACCTATACATGATAATACCTATTATTGGATTTGCACCATTAATCTGACCAATACGGAGAAAAACATATGATCGCAATCGATATTTTATTTTACGTTGACGATTTGAATTGACCGCAGAGATAATATGCCCAGGGCTGGATTATGTTCATAATATGAAGGGCCTATTCATTTTAGTGAGGCCTTTTTACAAAAAAAAATTTAATTTTTTTTTTCAGTTATTTGTAACAAATATTAATTAAAATAAGTTTAGTTTATCTGTATATTGTTTAAAATCATAATAACATTTTATTTTTTTAACATATTTATTTAATGCCATTTAAATAAAAAAAAAAATTGGCAGCTTATTGTGGCTAACCCTTACAACTTGCGATCAAGGTTTGTAGCCCCTCCTTCAAATTTCTCCCTTGATCCAGCCCTGAATATACCCATCATAGAACGTTGGCACCTGTACGCAAAACGATTCGTGGACAAACTCGTTGTCAGACACTTTTAACAAACTAAATTCATACATGTAAAGTGATTTTTTACAACAAGTCATCACGCCAGGTACGTAAAGTTGGCCCACCCTTTTTCACGGATTAACTTGAAACCTATACCAATATTTTGCGAGTTATTTGTGAGAATTTGCGAGTTCATTTTCAAAATTTGCGAGTTATAAATATAAAAACAGAAGGGTGGGCCAACTTCACGTAGCCCTTCCAAGTCGCCCTAGAACTTCAAAACCGATACCAAACGATGCGTCTTTATTTGCGAGAATTTGCTAGTTCATTTTCAAAATTTGCGAGTAAGCCGTTTGCGAGTTATAATTAAAAAACAGAAGGGCGGGCCAACTTCACGTAGCCCACCCAAGTCGCCCTAGAATTTCAAAATTGATACCAAACGATGCGTCTTTATTTGCGAGAATTTGCGAGTTCATTTTCAAAATTTGCGAGTAAGCCGTTTGCGAGTTATAATTAAAAAACAGAAGGGTGGGACAACTTCACGTAGCCCACCCAAGTCGCCCTAGAATTTCAAAATTGATACCAAACGATGCGTCTTTATTTGCAAGAATTTACGAGTAAGCCGTTTGCGAATTATAATTAAAAAACAAAAGGGTGGGCCAACTTCACGTAGCCTTTCCAAGTGGCCCTAGAATTTCAAAATTATTTAACATTTTTAATTTTATTCAAATTATTTCCAATATTATAATTTTCAGATTATGGAATTAAATTATTATTATGGAATCTTAAAAAATTATTTTATCTGCTAATTCATTTTTACGAAAGGATCTGTGGCGGCTCGTGTGCTCTTGCACCTACCCAAATTCCAAAAAAAATTGAAAACATAAACCATATAATACAACTAAATACCTGTAGTGTTTTTAAGATTATTTTTCAAAATTCAAATTCAAAATAGTATGGAAATAATATAATATTTAGATTGGGTTATTCCAAAGGCTACACGAGCAGGCGGTTGTCCGCGACAGAACAGTATCGGTGTGTGTGTATGTTATAGCGGTGCAGTAGTGCACACTATTGCTGTGCACATTTGTACAATGTAAAAATTAAAACAAGTCAAAACACACAACACGCGTTATAATGGAACTGATGTGCACATTCATTTCTATGCACATAACCATTTAAAATGTTTTCAGCGAATTATTTTCGACATCGCCGCGTTGGTATCGGCATTATGATTTATTTTTACTCTCATTTGATTATTATATTCTGATTATCGACTAAAAATGTTAGTCATTACTTTAAATTCAAAACAACAATCGTGTTTCTATTTACTATCGACCACCGACGTAAAAAAAACAAAAAGCAAAAAACTTTTAACGTTGTATATATAATATTTTTTATAATTTTTTCGGATGTGCTCTACTTCATTAAAAATCCACGAGCCGCCACTGGGAAGAATATAATTTTAATTCTAAAATTGTGATAATATTAAAATTACCTATTTCTTACGTATGAATCTTATTTTCCCTTTTTATACATAGCCCACCCATATTGTTGTGATACTATAAAATGTTTGTCAAATATTAATTCCTAATTCACAAGGATTTTTGAGGGAAGGTTTGATACCCTGAAGTCAATAATTTCTAAAAAAATAATTGGTTTTAGGTATTCATATTATATAACCTTAACAAATTGCAGAAGTGTGTTAAAATAACTAAATATGTATGCCAATGGTTCATTTTGCATGTCAGTTCTTTCTGGAAAATATAATTATCATTATATTTTGTGGTTTAAGGATTTTCAATTTAATTGATCAACAAAATACATAGGAACACCAATTTATTAATGGAGAATAATTAATTTTAAACTATGTAATGTGTAATATCTAGTTCTTGTAACAACTTCAGTTTCTGGTAAAGCTTTTTATTTTAAATCTAATTCCTTTTAGGTTAATCTTATATATCTATTAACACGTTCAATGCCATTGTCGACGGGTAGTCGACATCGGTAACATTACCCGGGTTGCCTTTGTCGACTACCCGTCGACAAATATAGTGTTCACTTTGATGGTTTATAATTTTTACTGGCTACGGGATAACAGTCTGAAATTTATTGTAGGCGATCAGGTTCCTTCTTACGAATCTAACGATACCATTGGTTTTTAATTATATTTATTTTTAGTTTGGATATTTATTTTTCCTCGAAATCACGACGACGTTTATCACCGATAATAATTGTATACCATATTATTATAACTCTGTCGCAATTTGACATAATAAATGGTTAATAATGAGGTTACATCAGTTGCACAACCGCGACATAACAACACGTTAAAACAAATGACGAAAAATAAACAGCTAGAAATCGACCGATTAAATCAAAATAGTTTTTAATAGATAAAACTAAATATAGCTCTTTATTTGGATAACAAATTTAAAATTATATCAAATCATTGTATTATGAAGTGTCTTTAATTGGAAAACCGTGAGTCCTCTGGAAGGTTCTATTGTGTTGCTATAGACCAAGGGTGGCAAACCTATGGCACGCGTGTCAAAAATGGCACGTTGACCAAATTTTAATGGCATGCGCAAAAAATTGAAAATGTACAAAAAAAAATGTTTACTATTTATAAATTGCAATCGTAAGAAATTCAAATAAACTAATTACATATGTTTTAAAAATGACAATATTTCTTATGCTTTCATATTTTTTGTTAACCTATATTCGTGAAAGCTTATTCGCCATAAAAAATGTAATTAAATCGAAGGAAAGAAAGGTTTGGACCAACGGAACAATTGCTGCTTATGTTTCACTAAAAACTTAAATTTAACAAAAATAATGTAATAAATTTGTAATTTTGTTTATAGTCATAGAAAATATAATTTTCTTTGGGCATGTAAACGATTTTCAAAACCTGAAAAGGAAAAATTTGGCACTTGAACCTAAAAAGGTTCGCCACCCCTGCTATAAACTATAATTATAAAAGACGTGTCTACAACTAATAAGTCATAAGTTACATACTCGTAAGTCGTAAATCATAATTTTTAAGTAGGTAAATTTATAATATAATAACAGTAGAAAATGTAAAAATGACCGTTCAAACATATTTAAAATAGTATGATAATTTATTCTTTATATAAATAAAGGATATTATTATTTTATTTTATAAATTTTATTAAAAAAGTAAAATAACAGGTAGAAACAATGGTTTTTGGTAATTTTTTAGAACTATTCAAAAATCACAGTATCTATATAAAATCACCTTTAACCTGTACTGTACTGGTTAAAAATCTGAGAGTAATAAACTCATTTAGGGAAAATATTTTTATAAACTTAGTTTTAAATAAATAAAAAAAAAATTGTTTTAAACAATGTTTAAAACATACGAATAAAATAACAATTAAAAACTGTTTAAAACATAAAAATCATTGTTTTAAACAATTAAAACGTATTTTATGTTTTTTTTTTTAAAAAAAACTGATTTTTTTGAAACCCTAGCTGTGGTGACAAAAGATCTTATCTACAACCGGTTATTACTTTGTTTCCTTTGAAAACGGGCCATTGAAATTCTAGGGCGTGTTAAGTGTGCTGACTTCACGGTAGGAAAATGGAATTTGCGGGTAAGGGGTGAACTCGCAAATTTTGAAAATGAACTCGTAAATTCTCGCAAATAACTCGAAGTTATTATAAGTTAGGTTTCAAGTTAATCCGTGAAAAAGGATGGGTCAACTTCACGTACGTCATCACGTCGGTCGATCGACCGACCTGACGATCGAAAACAAAATTGTCGCATGTGTACCCGTATCGTCAAAATAATCTGTTGAAAGCTAACCTGTGCGAAAGTTGAAATAAGTAAACCCGTTGACTCGATAATAACAGATACAGATTACGTACTTTTTCAAATAAAAAACAAACAAAGAAATCGGTTAGAAATTAGTAGAAAATTATTTGCGTTGCGCGTTGTCAAAAATATCTCCACGGATTATGGGACCCAAATTTCTCATTCAATTTAATAATTTATTAATTTTTTCTTTTATTTATTTATTTATTTATTATTTACTAATACTTATATATATTATATATTACTATAACATTGTACACAGTTGTATTTAAAAATATAAAAATAATATTAAGTTGATTGTAGAATTATGAACAAATGTATGTCATTATGAATATTTATACAACATATAGTTATGTTATATCATAAAAACGAAAACAAGATTTTTTTTAATGGAGGGCATAGAATAAGGAAGGTTGGGAATCACTGTACTAGATGTTTGAAAACTTACCGACCGATCTCATTGACAACGATTTTGACAGTAAATCGTTTCGTGCATGGTGAAGACTTTTGATCCCGCACACGACTCGGGCCTGTACAGATCACGCATTCCCAGTACAACCGAATTTTAGTGAAGTAGTAAGTTTCCTATTTACGTGTAGTATCCTAAATAACCACCAATATTCAGTCGAATACTTAAGTAAACTAATTTGTCGTTTATTATCTATTTAGCATGTTCCGTCAATGTATCATTCGCTAATTAAGAACAGCTAAACGGTTTTAAACGTATATGAAGTACCAGCAGCTAACCCAACCGAGTTAGTTGCCCATCCGGTGAAACGATATTTATACTTACGTTCTGTTAGTTTCAAACTCACTGAACGTCTAAGCAGTGTTGCAGGACAAGGGTTGGATCGTAGGGGTGACTAGGGGAGACTATAACCCTAGGCTGCAAGTTAAAAGGAGCCACAATGTGTAGTATAATTGTTAATTAACAAACATAAAGTACTGTTTTATCGATTAATTGTGACTACTCGTACACCACAATATACACATACGCCCATACTTTACTTATTTTAATTAATATTTATTACAAACTACTAAATCTGAACAAAAAAATGAAGTCGTTTTGGATTAAAGGCCTCACTAAAATAGCCTCCTTAAATTATGACTAGAACGTGGATGTTGTTGCGTTTGCAATTTTTCTTTTACACTCCAATTTATTGCTAGATTTAAAACTGTTGAGTACCATTTTCATGTTTTTTTCATTTTAATTGCAATTTTGTTGACATTACTAATTTTTAAAACTATTTTAACTATTTTATATGAAATACCCATAAAATTGTCATATTAATTTAAGTCTGAGGTATATGATTTATCGATGCATTGTTTATACGATTTTCTAAGTATTGACATTATTATGTGTGTAGTCTTCACGGTAGTTTGTTATTAAAATAATCGTATCGATCACGTCCAATAGGATTATCGGATTTATCGCATTTGCGATCCATACGGACAAGATTACAGTTTAAAATAATTTGTGAAACGTTATTATTTGACGGTATTTTCTTCTTGAGCGAGTCCGTAAATGTTGTGCGATCGTGTTATTTCATTATTTTGAAAATATACCGAAAATGAAGCCGAGTTTTTCCACCGTTTGAAATATACGTTTAGGAATTTGGTGAGAATGTGTTTTCGTACGACGAACTCGTACTATTTTGGAAGTTACGTAAGTCAAAAGTCAATGCTGAACGACGATAAGCGTACGATTTTTTTTTTTTATTGCTTAGAGTTTAAACATTCCGCAACAGTTTGAAAAATAAACGAAGATTTATGAACTATAACGAAACGTCGTTTTTCAATTCTCGACATTTTTCAGTACAGCAATCGATTCCACTAATTTTCACTGCTACAACATCCGCGGGCCCTGACCACGACCATGATCCGGCCCCATTATAGTCGTGAATTCGGAAGGTATTTTTAACGCGAAAAAACCGCTTCTTTTTAAGTAGGTCTGTATTGGAACACATTGGGGCCCGATCTGATCGTTGAACTGCGGACGCGATTCAGAATTGAAAACTTGTAATCCGTCGGATCGCGACTGCGACCGAGCAGCGAAACATGAATTGCGTATTAATTTATCGTTTGCTGTTTTTTTTTTTTTATCGTCGGGGGAGAGGCAGTAAAATATTGGTAAAATACTTATTGGGCGACTTTTGTCCGAACGCAAACACCCACCGGCTTTCAGCATCATGCACACGCTCTCGTAGTCGACGGCGTCACCCAGCCAACCGTGTATGAGGATTTTGGTCGGCTTGCTCCCGTCGAAATCGGACGACGTCAACGTTCCCGGGTCGCCGACCACCAGTTCCAGGCCCGTGTGGTTGTGCGCTCTGTCGACAGAAACGGGTGTCACCAAAACGTCGGGCGGTGTCCGCCCGCGAACGCGCACAGATGGCGCTCGCGTTTCCGGCCCCGGCAACAACGGGTTAAACGCGATCGGCATAACAATTACTGGTGGGAATAATCGAACGAATCGATTATTTAAAATAATCGAATGATTTTAACATTCGAAATAATGGTACCGGACATGTTTATCGTTGAGCAAATCAATTGAATTATTCGAACAAATTGCGTGTTCTACACGTCGCCCATTTGGTACTAAACTTAAAAGTCGGCTCTGTCCATCAGTATTGTATTATTATTTATTTTAATCGTTGGTATAATTCCCGGTATCAGTAATCGCCACACTAATCGGTTTAATACGTATGAATATTTGGACTGAAAATGCATTTCACTTTCACGCTTACAGATAACCGTTTGATTATTTATACAAACAGTTCAAGCAGTTCAGTCATGAATCGTTCGATTGTTTCATTATTTTTTCGATTACCAATAATTCGATTATTGAAATCATTCGATTATTCCCATCACTAATAACAATGTTGTTCGACCGTGACGATCTCAAAGTTCCGACCAAGAAGCCGCCGCCACCGTTTCCGGCTTTCCAACGGTGACTTCCAATCGGTCCCCTGTCATCGGTGTATGGGGGCAAAAGTTATCGATTTTTTTTTCCCCGGTAACGTCGGTAAAAGTTTTACGACTGCACGCGAGAAATCGAATGAACGTTTTTTTTTCCCCGGCGCAATATTGGTCCGTCGATCAACGGAACAATTCGAAACTTCAAAAGTGTTTTTTCGAAATCCTTATCGAACAACGCTTTGAAATCCTCGGTTTATTGAAGAAAAAAAATAAAATAAAAAGGTTGATGTGTAAATAAACGATCCCACTAATAAAAACTGCTTTTGATTCGTTACCAAAAATATAATATTATGTACGTACATTAAACAACGTAGCTGTTTTCTGTTTTTCGAATTCTATCTGTTACTACAACGTTATAACTATCAACAATTAACCAATGCGCACTAAAATGAATTCTACTTGTTTGCATGTGTGTGTGAAGGTATGCAAACGTTTTGTATCGCAATTTTTAATTGTAATTATACGGTCTAACCCAGTAATGCGATAAAGGAATTCCAATGAACGTTTTCGCAGTTGAAACCGCGATATGTACATTAGTATAATCAAATGAAATCACTCGGATTTCGTCGATCCGTTAAACCCGTAAGCCGATGTTGCGGCTTATAGTGGTGCGTTAGTACGTTTTTCTCACTTGGTGTACAGCCAAAACGATATGTGATGACACTTTGTGTTACTATTGTCCTCTGTTTCGTCCAACATCTGCTGCAGGACTACTGGATCATAGCCTTCAAGCGTCGCGGCTAACATTTCTTCGACTGTGTTCGCGGTTTTTGACCGACCTGCGAGAATAACATTTGTATCAAATCAAAACATTATCATAATATTGATGGCGAACTTTACGAAAACTATGCGACGGTGGTTTCATCACCGCGACAAGAAGTATATAATATTATATTGATAAATTGCACGTTCGCAATCATTTTCCGCAGTGTTTTTAATTGGTATTTATTTATTTTTTTTTTATCTATAAATTAATAATTTGGCGCACATGAACCATAACATTGTTGGCTTACATGTTTCAGCTATCCGCAAAAAGAAATCGCGAGTTGATTCCGTACAACGACGCGCCTGTATTCAATTTATAACCTCATTTATCATCAAAAGTCCTACGCTGAACTGCAAATTATTCCACGTCTTCTAATTTTTATTATAATATTTAATATCATTACGTGTTAATCATAACTGTACAGTTCAACGTTATATGATTACTATGATCTACGATGCACTTAATCTACGGCGACAAAATATAATAATAATAACAATAATAATAATAACAATAATAATAATAATAATAATAATGATATTATAGCTAATATTATTTCTACACGTCTTTTACGTGATAACTCTTAAACGATGTTGTGCAATAGTATACCTACGTACATTAGTTCAGTATTATTCGATGTTATATTTTATTTATTATATAATCTATAACAATATTTCTTTTGTTGAAAGATTATTGTAGGTACTTTAGATTGAATTTTGTTATTTTTTTCATCATCACTGTACTTATACTAAATCACACTTAACAAACTAAGACAATCGGAATCGCTTGACAGATTGCGTATTGAAGAGAAGAGCATCGCGTCACCACCACCGAATACAATGCCAATTATCATTCGTAGCATAATAAAATATTGATTTAGTTCGATTAAACAGTAGTTGATATCTTGTAAAATTATCATGTTATTATTCACATCTAAGTATAAAATTTAAAACGATTAAGACTGTAGCTTATTTTTGAAACAAGATAACATATGAAACAAAAACAAATGTCCTGTCAGAACACCCACAATGGTAAAATGTCAATAGAAATTATCTCTAAATTAAATTACACTTTTTATTGATTTTTTTCAAGCACAGTATTTTTAAATGTTTCTCTTGAAATTGCATCAGTCAATGTCTCCGATTCGATCAACTCAATTTGAATATATAGTCGAAAATAATTGCTTATCTGCAATATTGGTATTTCAAATTCAAATACATAAAACTATCACGTTTTAAAACACCCTAACATGTCAATTTTTTTTTTTTTTATTGCCTTTGTTAGTAACATAACAGCTAAATTTCAACTTGTATGTAATTATTATTAACCACGCGAAATCAAATACATTTTACGAATCGGAAGATATTTATAACCATGTATTTATCATAGGTCTATGTGTCACCACAATGACCAAGATTTCAATGATTTTCATTCGTAAACAATGGACGTTTTTGCATTATTATTCAAAATTGAGGTTAGGTTTCGGATTTCCCGGTAAACTACCACTTTCGCGTTAAGTGTCGCAGCTATAATTATAGCGTGTCCTATATACTTGAGATGCTTTAATTCTGACCTTTTTTAACCACATAGTGACTGATCAGTGCGAAATTAATTTTAATTGAAACATGAAAAATAAATAACACGTTTTACTTGACATTTTAATTCAAATTCGTCACAAAGCAGTTGTATCAAATATTAATTGGTGTAAAAAAATATCACAAAACTGTACTCTACATAGGTATATCTAAAGAGCAGATCTTTAGGTTTTTACATATTTTTATTGGCTTTATGCAGATTTCCGAAGATAAATAATGTGGACGATTTATCCATCATAGAATTCGTAAGAAAGCATTTATTTTGCATGATGATTTTAACATATCTTGGACATAAGAGAATATTTATTTTTCATATTTTTGAATATATTCAATTATTGTTCATAAAAAAGCATATTTTATTAATTTCTCGAGTTGTGATTTTTCTAGGAAAAAAAAAATTTGATTGTTATTTTTACACTCCTATATATGGAACTGTTATCTATTTTTTCCATTTAAATAATTTGTCTTTTACCAAATAATGGTGTATACAAGTTTTTCAATTTTTTTATTTAACTATTTTGTTTTTTATATATAATTTTATTATATTTATAGTCTTATGTATGAACTGTTTTAAATTTTTATACTTAAATTATTTACCTGTTACCAAGGAATAGCCCATAACAGTAATTTATTGTTTTTATTGAACTATTTAAGAAAAAAAAATCATATTATCGCATATTTACAAGTTTAAGAAATATTTAGAGATTATTTTAAGGTTTTTTTAAAACATATTAGCATCATATTTTAAGCTTTTAAGAACCTAAAAATCCGCTCTTTAGTTATATCATAACTTAAAATAATTTTTATCGAACCGTATAAAACAAACGAGAAAAATATTATGCTATTTATGCGCGCCAACATCTTTATAATCCCTAATCCTATTTCCGAACAACTAGCAAAAATAAATAAAAAGAAATAAAACCAATAGCTATAGTTAATATTACATATAATGTGTAATCAAACACCATGCGTTTATATTGGAATCACCAAACAAGTAGACACCACTTTAACTACTACAAGTTACAAATCAATGGCGGCTTACGAATAGCTTTGTACATATATGAATATATATAACAACACGCACAGTTTTAATTAATTATTAATATCGATTTAACAACGTATAAAAGAAACTACGCTTTCAGAAGTGCGAGCCAAAAATATTGTTTGCCTTTTTTTCTTTTTTTTTTTTTATTTAAACACGAAATAAAGTGCCAACAATACAATTGGTAATCGTGTAGGCAACGAAAGTTGCGACAGACAACCAGACGGACGAATAACGGATATTATAGCCTATTTAGTATTCTAAGCGTAGGATAGTAATAATAGAAAAATAAAATATTACGTATAATATTGGTGAAAAAAAAAATGTCAAGAAGATTTTGCTTAACCGTTCTTTTTTATATATATATATATATATATATAATTACACCGTTTTATCATTGATTAAACAAAATAAACTAGATATTCAATAATCAATGACTTTACCTAATAATAATTAAAAAAGTATTAATTGATAAATGAGTTGATCGGATGTACGAGTTTTTTTTTAAACCGAGTATATTTAAAATTAAATATTATAATGACGTTAGCGAGTTATAATAAAAATTTAACATTAATAATATGTTATTCAAAAAAACTTTAAGCAATTAAATATTTTTTACTTAAACTTTCGTTACTAATTCTGTTCACCGATTTGTTTCCTTTATAAATAATCAATTTTATTAAGTATTTTCGAACTCTTAATCTCATAATTCTCATACCACCAGTTCGATAAAAAAAAAATTGAGAACTATATACTATACAAAACTTGAACGTATTTTGTAATTTAACTTTTCTACAGTTGAACGTATAGTGTTTTCAAGAATACCGAAGTGATAATTAGCGCATCTTGAGAACAGTGATGTTCTTCATGAGCAAACGTGATATGTTCTCTTGGATCCGTCATTTCGAACAGAAAGTCCAAAGGGTCGAAACGAATTATTATGATCACGACGTCACCAAAAACCAGAAAATACGGTGACCAGAAAAATAATTACGGGATGGAATATGAGGAGCCGATTCGTTTTGTTTTAGAAACTGATAAGAAATGCGATGGAAAACTAAAGACCGCAACGATCGGTGAACGGCCGCTTTGGCGGCAAAATATAATGTACAGTAATGATGAAGTGCGGCCCACATGCCTAATACCTAAAGGTTTCGTTTGCGCGGTTCATACTTCATGATCATGAAGATCATGTGATCGTGAACGGATTCGCATCGGGGCACCGAAGAGGAAACAAACGCGCTCTACAAAAATAAGTATGTTTACGTGTTATATGGCTACATTAAAAACGATATTGGAAATGTGTGTTTACGATTGTGGATTTTGAAAAAGGAAATCCAGTTTCTAATAATATACGAACAGCGTATGTGCCAAAAATGAAAAAAAAATATAAATCCGTAGCCGGCGGCGGTGCTGGTGTAGAAATATTAGATATAAGTGCGTGCCGTGCGCGTTGCTAACCCGAGCGCACTGTATAATCACGTAGGCGTACGGTGTGACCGTGAAACAATAATTATCGTGCGCAGCCGATGGGCGCATTGGTCAATTTACGACCGATTCCCGATAAGAACTCCCGTAGACCGTCGCGTATTTCAGCGCAATGAATTACACGTGATTCGCACGAATGAAATATTGAGACGAATCGCGGTGGACGTGCTGCAAACACGTTTATATTCGACGTTTCTCCTTCGAAACGTACCGCGGTATTATTCTCGAGCTTGAAAATATTCCGTAACAGACAGAAACGATCGGATATGCAAAAATATGCGTTTGCACATAAACGAACACTTCCGACTGCAACAATATTCACGCCGTGAGATATCATGTGGTGCGAACCGTCACCAATTGACAATTTATAAGAGAATATAAAAACCTTATTGCAATGTATCCAACGAAATTTTACGGCACGTGTGCAACGAAACATTAATTCATTTATAAAATTTCGGTCTAATAGTTTCTCTCCGTATCTATAACCTACGGAGTTATCTTTTAATCGAATGATATTTTCAAACTACAAAATTATGTGTATTTTAATCGTATATATTTAAAAAAAAAACATTTACATTCAACTATTAAACGCTACGTGTGTACTTTAAATGTGACTATTTTTTTTTTATTTATTTTTTTTTTTTTTAATTAAAATAAACAACTCGTACATTTCGTTTCTATAATAAAATCCGAAATTAAAGATATCGTACTGTGCGTGGATACGAAAAAAATCCGTTGATTTTTTTACGGTTCGAATGCTTTTCAGATCAAATATATGTATATACTAAGCCTCCCAAATACGTTTGTAATTCAGTCATCTTGATCTAATGCTGCGTCCCGGAAACGCGATCTGGAATATTTTATTTCGGTACATAAAAACATGCGATTTTATACAGAAGTCGTTTTTTTTTTAATGCCAATTTATTATGTAATTTATCAAACGACGATCATATTGAAATAGAAAACACTAGACCGTATCTAGACTTCAATTAATAAGCGCGTTATTAACAGTAAACGATTTCACCTCTACATCGACTATAATATAATATTAAATGAATCTTGTTGAAGTATACACATATTTTATATTCTACGACATGTATAATACTCATTTAATATTAATATGTAGGTAAATTGATAGAGAGAGAAGAAAGTTTCTGTATAAAAAAAAATTATTCGAAAAAATATTCGAAACGAACATGCAAAATCTTGCGTTTTACTACGTGTGTTAAGGTTTATATTTGCTTTAATTTTTTTATTTTACAAAACAAGTGCGCGTTTTTCAGATTTTTGTTAACAGTGAAAGCCGTTTTCCCACACACACGCGCACGCGCACGCACGCGCGCGCACACACAAACACGAAAAAAATTATGATAATGATATGTAATTCACGTACCAACCGAGTACACAGTAGTGGTCATGCGGATCAGCGATGAAGTCTTCTACACGCAAACACACAAACGTATAAACATAATATACACACACACACACACACACACACGTCGTTCGCTAGATCAATATCACACAACATCGGCATATACGGTAACTATCGCCTATTTTTAACACTATATAGCCCAACGTGTGTGCGTGTGCGTGTGTGTGTGACCCGAGTATTGGACGTAATTCAAAATCACGTAAATTTACCGAATCTTTCGTCTTCGATCCGAAAACCTGCTCGCCGAACGCGGTGTAAATAAAACACTGTACATTATATTATAGTACATTCGTTGTAAAGATATAGGTATACGTGAAATAAGGAACGCGCGGCGATACTCCGAGTGTATAATGTGCACAATTCAAGTATACCGTGACCACGGTCATTGTTATAGGAGCGTGTGTGTGTTTGTGTGATCACCGTATTGCCATTATACGGCTCAAGCGTATAATAAAAATATATACACAATAATCGCTACAAGAACACGGTGAACGGTCGTCGAAAATCAAATATATTATATTATGTGGATAATAATAATAATAATATTATTATATCCGTCCCGAATAAAAGTTTGAACGGATCACGTAGGTGGTGGACGTGCGGTTCGATTACAAAGTGCCGAGTGACATTTTCTTATTTTTAACGTCATTCAGCGGCAAAATATTATCTTTAAAACGATGAAATTTCTACACATAGTTCTTATTGATTAAATAAAAATTAAAACCGTCGATGGTGCGCCCATAAGCTGACGTCATCATTGAAAAGAGAGAATAAGGCGTAAAATTAAATTCTGCAATATTATACATGACATAAGCAAAATGTATAAAAATGAAGTCACAAAAAATGTTCCGAAAACTTACAAGAAGTGCATAAAATTACTAAAATTTCTTAAGTCATTAATTGTTTGAATACATAATTTGAGTCAATAGACACGTTTGTTAAACTTTTGACAGAACTTAAAAATGATTAAATTATAGTTAGAATTCAAAAATGGAAGTAAATATTTGAAAATTTTCTCGATGACTGAAAATGGTTAAAAATCAACTAAAATGTATAAACGTTTCATAAAAAATGAAAAATGCAATAAAAAAAATTAACTATTTAGATAAGTATTTTGTTTTAACTTGAAAAGTATAATATCGTATATGACGTTCGGGAAAAATACAAGTCCCATCAAAATCTATTTCATAGTTATTATAATAGGTGTTTTCATTATTTCTGCGCCAATTACAATTACATTAAAACACGGATATGGTTGCGGGTACTACATTACGTTAGTATGTACCTAAACATGCGTTATTACCATCGTTGCGGTATCGTCGTAAGTGCAGAATGAGATGAAAATACAAATCAAACGTATACCCGGTAACGGACTTACCGGAGCGCAGTGAACAAACGAAAACCATCAGAACACCGATGACGCGTAACGATTGCATTTTGCCGAAATCCTCTGGACGTTTATTGCTGCTCGTGTCCCGTCGATTTCAAACCATACTGCAGTTCACCGACATCGTTTTCCGATGACTACCTACGGATATGGATATGGATATTACGTGCGGTGCACTACAATAATAATTGCCAAGTACGTAATTCTATCTAAGCGAATACTACAATCGCGGATTACAGTACTCGAATCAGAAGTACATTTATTACAATAATAATAATAATAACGTAACATGATGTGCACACGCATAACGAAACGGATACGAAAAAAAAAAAAACACCGACAACAACAACCAGATAAAACGCGGCTCGCGGTGAAAACACTGCGAGGAATTAAATGTATACCGTCGTACAGCGGACGAACAAGAATAATAAATACGACACATTATCTCGAGCGCCACGGGCAGATACGTGTCCGTATGCCCATCGTGCACGAGACGTTGTAATCGGATCAGACGAACGTCGCATTTAGGCGTTATAATGTCGAAACTAGGATTTCGTTGAAACTACTTAAAGCAATTATACTGCGAAACAAGTGCGTTCACGTCCTACTGTTACCAACAATACCGTACACCGGCCCGTCGTTATCCGCGTACACGCACGTCACACGGGTAAGTAAATAACATGTTTATCTATCAAATCGCATTTACGCGTAATGAATTTGTTTCGATGAATTATTACGGCGGAAAGGTACGTTCGGGTAAATATAATTATTATCACCGGCGTGCTTATAGTGCTTTTTTTCTTTTCTTTTTTTTTTTAATTCCAACCATATCGTTTGAAAATAAAATTATAACGGGATGTGGTAAAAATATGCCGGATTACTGTGGGTGCCGGATTACCAAACACCATAACGTAATGTCGGGTTTTCGTTCGGTTTATATTTTGTACCTTTTTACGCTCACTGCGAACGAGGTCGTGGTGCGTAAAATGATGTTCCTGTCGCGAAAACGCTGTTTTCAAATAACGATCGAAATCAAGTGAAAAACAAATGCTGATAAACACACCGCAACACACACACACCAACTACTTGTTGACAAGATTTTACCGATTTTTATTTCTCTTCAGGTTTCGCGTACATGCAAATACATTTCGTTTGACACGCTACCGCTGGAGTGTACGCAATGTTATCAACTCGAGTGTTGGAGAGTTGGATTCGTATGGAAGTATGATAAACAGAGATGTTGAATTTTTTATTAAAAAAAAATAAAACGACAAAGTATACGGTTTTTTCTTGTTTAGAACTACTTTTTTTTTTTCATAAATAATTTTAATGTTTTATACTTTCAACGTTTTGAACAGAATGAAAAAAAACATACGATTCAAACTATTCGAGGCGTACACTATGCATTATAAGTGTAATGCGTACAATGCAAATAAATTAAAACGTAAATAGATAGCGAACAATATGGTTCAATTCTTTACTCAAACAATTAAAACAGATGTGTTCGTCTACTGGTCGAATATAATTGTTAATACTTATTTACATAATTGAAATGTATTATTATGGTTTGTAATTTTTAAATATCCATCTTGTGTTATTATTCATCATTATAATTATATGAACTTATGGAATAAGAGTACTTGCATTTTTCAACATAAGTATCATGAATATGCGCCTTTAGGTATACAAACAGTATTATTACGGGTAGACGCGTAATACAGATGAGAACATGTTTTTAGCTAACGCATAGGTACAAAACACAAAATGTACATACAACTGACTCATATTTTTGCGTTTTATACTATAGATAATTTGCTATTTTGCCCATCAACTTTTAGATTCCCGAAATAATCATAATATAATGAGAAATTTGTATGATTTTTTCTACTATTTTGTTTATCTATTGCCTATTGCAAAATTTGAAAATAGAGGAAATACGATTTCAACTGAACGAGAATCGATTGAGCGCCCTAGTGGGCCGAATTTTCGATTTTACTACAAATATTAAATTGTCGCACAGACGTAGTAGATACGTGTGTATATAATACGATGTCAAAACGTTGCGTTTGCTGGAGTTAGGTTAAATTCTAATTTTCCATATTTCAATCGTTAATTGCTAGTCGCATATAATCTGAGAGCTCAAAATACGAAAACGTGTTTTCGTACAAATGTTTTTTAAATTTGCGCTTTTTTTTATTATTTTAACCACACATACGATTCATTTTTAATAATTCCAAACACACGCGACAGCTCTGAATCAAGGCTCGTTTCTGAGTATCGTTTTATGTCATTCGCGGGCGTTCATGTAGGTTATTTTTCTCAAGAAACATAAACGATACACAGCATTAAATATCTATTTCGATTGTTTGATTTTAACTGATTACCTAAGCAAATAAATATACGCCGAATGCGTAGAGTTAACATATTATAATTTAAATTTTTATACATAAAACGCGTATCGCACACGCACACACACACGCGCGCGCACACACAAACATATTTGTAATGCACCTACAAATAAATATATAACGTACGCATAATGTAAATATTATGTAAACGTGAATTTTTTTATCAAAAGACACGAGAATATAAATCGATATAATGAGAGGTCCCTTCCGTAAACATACGCTATGGCACACGTACTACGCCGCACTACACCATATATACATACAGTAATGCGTATAGTACAGTATTTATATCATAATAGTTAATAACGTCGGCGACGCGTCTACATGTGAAATGATTACCAAGACTGAACTATTTTATCGGAACATTTGAACAGTATATACGCGTAAACTAAATGCATACAGTGGTGTATCCATGGGGGATTTTAGGGGTCAGAATCCACCCCCCCCCCCATGAACCTGAGATGGTAAGTTAACTTTTACATGCAACACGATTTTTTCTTTAACATTTTTATATTTTAGAAATTTGATTTGGAAATCATATTAATAATTTGTATAAACACTATAAACGTATTGTACACACGCTACACACACACACATATACACGTCATAATATTATGATCATATTTACTTTACTACTACTTTGATAATTTTTTCTTGGGAATATATTGTTTAGGTTATCTACAACGGTTGATTCTATATCGGTCGTCTGGTCCCGATAACTGAGTTAATAGCGATATCGTTGTCTGTATTCAAAGTTTATTTTGGTTATACCTATTGCATTCGTGGCTTGCCGATCATTTAACACAAGCACCTTATTGTGTAAAATTAATAGTTATTTTTTAATAGTTGGTCGTTGCCCGTTGGTTTCTCACTGTTTTACTTACTTCTCGTTTATTCGTTTATATATTTGAAATTTGTATTCCATTATATTTGTTTTATTCTAATTTGACATCATTCTAAGACGTCTAAACATTCCATTATGGTAAAATATTTTTAAAATTTAATTTTTAGTATACCTAAATGATTGGACAGAAAATATTCTAATATCTAATATTTATGTTCCTATATTAGTTCCTAATTCCTAAATTGTTATTATTACTATTATTATTTATTATTATAGACAAATTCTCTAACAAATAAGCAGACTAGAAAAATTAGTTATTTTTTTTTTACCCGAGTCAAAAAAACTAATGTCAACCAGATTTAAAAATACCAAGATCAATAGATATAGAGTAGTCAAAATGATAGTGATAAGATTAAATATATATAAATTTGCTAACCCCCCCCCCCCCATAAAAAGTTCGTGGCTACGCCACTGGATGCATATTATTATATTTAAATCGCTTCGGAGTGTGTATAAACTGAATATAACAGAATCGTCCCGTGCGCGCGCGCACATTATTTGAACAGAATTTTTTTGCATCGACTAAATTATTTTTTTATTTTTCTCTCAACACCACACCACGCAGTGGATTATTAACATTGGGTGAACGAATCTAAAGGATAATTTTTTAAAACATTTTTCACAAATCACGTTTATAATACTATTATAATATGCAAACACCAACAGAAGACCCGCGACAACTTAACAACATTTCTCTCACAATAATAATAAAGATACACTCAAACTCTGTTTTTTTAACGTTCCATTGCGGCCTTTAACGACTGTAATTTCGATTTTTCTGTATAAAAAATAAAAAATAAATATGTTAATCGATAAGGGATTGATATTGAATTCATTAAATCCTTTCAGGACACCCTTTATTTTATACATAATTTATATTCGTACGAAATCGGATACAAAAAACTATGTATAAAAACAATATGGTAGTGACCGACTAAATTATACTCGTAATTATATATAAATATACTATGTAGCTGTCTTCGAGTTATCGTTCAGGCATATAATTTGTTATCGATAGGTGAATGTAATATAAATGTTAATAATATGAATTTTACAGAAACCGACATTTTATTAATCTATTAATACAAAATACAACTACCTTATACGTTAATTTTACTTGCGCTTCAACTATCAGTAATAAGAGTAATATCATAGTTCTAAACAATAATGGCTGGTTTTTCAATTATTGACTTTCACTGACGGTTAGCAGGACTTAGTTGTCGGTCAACACAATGTCCCAATTAAACTGCTTTTGGAACTCCATTTAAATCACCACCATCATTGCTTCCGATTCCTTTTTTAACCGTTAATTCGTATTATAATTATCATCGACTATGATAATTTTAGTAAATATGTGTTCTAATTCTACCATCTATTTTTCTTTTACAATTTCAATTCAAAGTATAATTATAATGCATTTCTATAATACTATACTTATATCCAGTGACGCGGCGAACATAGGTCCGAAACGGGTAATTGCCCGTGTCAAATATTGAAGGGGTGGTAGGTACTCCCTATCACTGATATTTGTTACACAGCATTCCTGTATTCTTTTGTGCTATAAATTATTATTAGATTTAGTGAACTAGATCAGTTACCAGTTATCCAGTAATTACTTACTTTTGGAAATGAAAACGTTTTATTTAAACATAAAGAGACATTATCGATTTTTAAATTGTGAGATGGGTCCCAAAAATGCATGTTTGCCCTTTTAAAGTAATCCTGTGCGCGCCACTGCGTATTTTATACTAAACACAGTCGATTTATTTCGTGTGTACACTCGTACACGATTTGTATACGATACAACGGTCAGTGCGGTAAATTAAATGAAAACATTACATGTATTGCATTACGGTTAATGTATGTAGTTGAACGATGTGCACCTGCAATCATACTGTGCACACAGCTGCGACACGTTAAAAATATCACAAGGGCGGCCGGTCGAATTTTCACGCGAATCGAACATAGCTGTACGATCGAACATCGACAATCGTCCTTCCGCTGGCAGTAGGTAGGTGTACACAGGACCAAGTGATTACTTTCTCATCATATGATTCCACGGGCACGACGGTGTGTTCTGATAAATCACCTCCCGACGGTCGCGCAAAAAACGGACACTGCACGCGTACACAGGTGCGAATTCACAAATACCGACTAGGTATTTTTATAGAAAAAAATTATATTCGTTCGTTCCTTTTTTTTTTTATTTTTTATTTCACCCGCATTCGCGGAAGCTTCCGTAGTTATTCGCACACCGCTATTTATCCGCTCATTCCGTCACTCTCCACAACGCAACACGTTTACACGCAAGGGCGGCACTGTAAACTTTTGAGTCATGATAATATATAGTATCCTTCATTAGAGACGTTTTCGTTCGTTTTACCTATCGCATAACCTGCAGCTATCCGCAGCCGTCCGCCGGGCGCGCCGTAAAAATGGCCACAAGATGCATGCGGCGCGGACAAAACGATCACTATTATAATAAAATACGGTAGAACATAATCGCGGCACGAACACCAATGATTTTCACCAAAGACCGAAGTTTTTTTTTACCCATATTCGATAGCACTAGTTGTAGATCCACATTATTTCGAGCGAAAAAAAACTCCGATTCGACATATCGCGTGTACTCTAAACACGTCGATTGACTAACTGCAACTGCAGCAACCGCACCGTTATATTTTGTGATAATTTAACTGGTGAAACTCATAAGTAATAGACCAGAGTCTGGAAACTGATAATGAACTAGACTTCGTGTAAACAAATAAAATAATTAATTATTAATAATACGATGATACGAGATACGTATAATTGAGATTAAGCTCGCAAATAATCCAGATAAAATAAACGCCCGGAATCATCTGCAATACATTTTTTAATCTTTTATTGTTTCGAGGACATTTTATTTAACGAATAGAGGTACCTATTTGTTGTGCTTCGTTGATTATAATGCACCGATCTACGGACGTTTTGGCTTTTTTTTTTTTTATTTTCATCGTGATCGTACTCCGTTACTCGCTCGACATGTTTGGTCGACGGCTCCGGATGCTTTGGGAGGTCGGTGACGATCTTGCGCAGCTGTGCAGTCGTCAGCAGCGGCGGTGGTGGCAGCGGAAGTCCGGAGCTCCATTTCAGGGTTGCTGCTGTGGACAAAGGCTTGGGCCGCGCAAAACTGCCGATGTCCCGAGAATTTCGCGGGCGCTGCAGGTAGTGTCCGGCGCAGACTCCACGCCGACGTGGGATCCTAACGCGACACGTCGTTAAATCTCGATCTTCATTTGCGCATTATTTCAACGCGAAACGGATCAGAAGGAACAACATGTCGATGTCGATGTGTTTTGCAATGCATTGGTTTTGGGACGAATGAGCAGAATATGTTTATCCGTGGCGGGGATGAGGGTGCAAGCATTTTAGGGGCGCCGAGAAGTCTGATTAAACTGTATAAACGCTGTGTTGAACGAACAGTGCAGTCACGCTAGTTATAAGATTGTATAAATAGTAAAACTACAATAATCGAGAAAAAATAGTTGCAAAACCGTAAAGCCCTTTTCTAAGTACTCAACACTATGATATACCTACACGGGCCTACCGAATTCCTGCCGCGATAAGTCACCTGACACCGCGGTCTGAACGCAAAAAAACAAAATTATTTTTCCCATCAATCCCTTACGTATTACGTATTACGCGTTCTGTTAAGATCATTGGTAAATCACTGCATTTCATTATTTCCAAAGCATTTATGTTTTTTTTTTTTTTTACCGATGAATTAATATCAATTTTTTTTCTCCTGCAGGCTACAGGACACCAATACAATTGCTTGTGCCTACTGCAATCCGATCACTTCACGCACTTGGGCGTACCCCGAAATGTATGGTCCGGCTCTTATTGTCATACGGGGGTTACCTGATGCGAATTAAATATATCTCTCTGTACGGATACACAGCGACATCGACCTGCAATAAGTGTTGCCTTAACTGGATAACGATAACATACTATTGTGTCAGATTAACGAAAATAATGATTAAGAGGATTGAACTCTTATACGACGTATACTTGAACGGCCAACGGTCGATTGGTTATATGTTCTTTTTTTTAATACTTAACACCAAAAAGATCTTATGCGTTCATTAAAAATGTGTCATTTAAATTAATGAGTTACACGTAACACATGAGATACATGAAATAGCAAATTATTTCTGAATTGTGAAATTTAGTACAAAGTCGAAAACAAAAAAAAACTTCGCTTTTTTATGTGCATTTGTACTGTTCATTAATATAACGTTGCAGCAGTGGAAAATTATGTCTATATACCTGAAAGTGATTTATAATATTTCACGACACTGTATATATAGGTACACTTAAATATATATTAAGCCGTTGTAAATTAACCATTTTTAAAATACTAAAACATTTTATTTACGACCTGGAATTCTTGGCAATGTAATCTTTAAAGTTTATAAGCTAAAACACTCGCCATAAATATTTATTCAGTTATTTTACCAAATATTTTTACAACTAAAACGCGCTGTTTTGAAAATAGTTTTCGTAAAAATACACAGATTTTTTTAAATTATTCTCTTGGAATAAACTACTATTTTAAAAGTATAATACTTGCAACAGTTTTTAATAACAACGCATTACGCAGAACGTGAAGCTTATAAAGTAATAATCTAATTTAGTGTTATAATTTCTCCATCTCCACACCTCCTTCTCCTCCCCTTTTTCACTCTCTAACCATCTCTCTTTTAATTTCCTTAAACTTCACGCGAATGTTTAACAATAATTTCCCATGTCGTTCTCGTCCTACCTACACTGCTAAACGCATAGTTATTCTTAAAATACTGCTAGAGTTGTAATACGTTTATGGTATATCATACCGCATACCGTTATGAGATTGAACATCAGTCATCGGATAAGTAGACCACTGCAGAAATATTTTATTTATTTATTTATTATATATATATTCAACGGACAACATATATGTAACGTAAATAAACTAATAATAAGTATAAACATTGAATTGATCACGCACAAGTATAAATTTTAATTATAACATAAACGCTATGTTAAAATAAACAAGTCGAAATAAATATAATACGTATA
This sequence comes from Sipha flava, assembly GCF_003268045.1. Taxonomy (NCBI): domain Eukaryota; kingdom Metazoa; phylum Arthropoda; class Insecta; order Hemiptera; family Aphididae; genus Sipha; species Sipha flava. Next base: position 246,477 of record NW_020272947.1, on the reverse strand, counting down.
ACGTATTGTAATTGTACCTACGCGTCTCGTGCGCCAAACGACTCCGAAATGAATAATTATCTGCTCTATAAAATCGGATAACAAATCATTTCCTCGGCGTGTGCTGCAGTTACTCGACATGTGCAGTTGCCGGTAGACGACATTATATACGACTGCACATCATGTAGAGCATGCAAGTATAATACGCAATGTGTTCGTATGAATCTAAATCGTTATTTTTTGTAAAATTTATTCGCGCTTAAGACTACTTACGCTACGACTATTCCTTCGCCGCAGGCACAATTACATAACAGTGGTTTTCTCGTTAAACAACATACGCACAGGTAAATGGTAATGATCAGCGAATCATAAAACGTTGGTCGGCTAAATGGAAACAACGTTACAATGTGATTAAAGAAGACAACATATTTAACCGAATAAGTTTAAAGTTAATACAAAGAAAATCGTATAATTACCTAACCTAACTCAATTACACATCAATTTTATTAGATGTTTTATAAAAGCAATTTTCTAACATAAAAATGATTTTATTTTATTTTTTCCGCTATAAAGTAGCAACTGACCGTTTTAACGAATATTAGTCATAACGATGCAGTAGGTATACTATAGTTATATAATATGAGAATTTATCCATTCATCTATTTTTAACGTGAATAATTCTTACAATATTTTTTTTAACATTTTTGATTATTTTTTCAAATTAATATGAAAAAAATTAATTTTAACAATCATTATCGATTTAACTAATGGATTTATGAACCGGTAAATCACTAATGTGTGTAGTTTAAAAGTTATAAATAAAATAAACTTTTGGACTTAACTTTAACACTTTAACCGGTTAATATTCATATTTATGTGTAAGTTTTGTTGGTATCTATATAATGTATTAATATTTTTCACCGTTTATATTACGAACAGGATTATAGTGAAAAAATATGAAATTCGGTGTTAAAATAACCGCGTTGCGACAGCAATTTTTATGCAAAGTTTTCCAATCGATTGTTGGACATTTGTCTGCTGTTGGATGTAAGGATAACGGAAAAGAGATTAAATCCAATGTCTTAAAAACATTTTGTAACTTTTATTTTCAAAATAATGTACATACAGCGGCACAATGTTCGCAACGTGAATATGTTTTGCGGAGGTGGATTCGGCGACGAGCATGCGCGCTCGAAACCATCGCCGACGACGTATTGTTTATTGTTCCCGGCCGAGAAGCCACAAAAGTGCCGTTATTATTAACCGTCGAAAATACTGCAGAAATCGTAATACATGGGTAACTCGCATGATTGACTACAAACCGACCATTATCATGGTACAGTTATTGATACAGATAAACGTGGGCGATTTATGAGAAGGTTATATGACAACCGATGTTGCGATGAACCATCGGTTACGGGAAGAGAAACTAAAATCCTTTGGTACCGTTTCGAGTGATCAACGTTATTTTGACAATCGTTCGTATGGTATTTGTTTTCAGAGAGGATGTAATTTTTTTTTTTCTTTTGTAAACGCATGTGCTTGTACAACATTACGGGATATCGTTCCGAGAACAATTTGAAAGGGTTGATGGGAAGTTACGGCATTTTTTTAGGAACTTGTTGGCCTTCTTCGGATCCGTTAAATAGGAACTCGCGCCCTGAGAATAATAGTGCAATCGCGCTGAGCCCCGGAAAACTGTTCCGCGGCACTGCATATGTATATGTGCGTGTTTTTAGGTATTTGTCCCGTCGTCATGAATTGTCATGTCGATTTCGTTTTAATAATTACCAAGGCGTTTACATAGATTGTCTCAGTTCTTAAATTGTCGTCGCATTAAAATATTGACGTTTAAAATTATGTTAACGTTATCGGTGCAATGTCGACGATCGGAATATTTTAAAAAGCTATACGAATTATACGAATCAAGCGTGCGCGTGCCACCGTGCCGACATCACGGCGAACGTTTGAATAAATTAAAAACCTTAGCTATTCAGAAAACTTTGGCCGCCTCTACTGCACAGCCGCAACGAATACATTAAATACGTATTGTGAACGTGTACGCGCAACAGCAGATATAGAAAGCATATAATTTGCTATAAATATATATAAATTCGTGTGTGTGTGGTTTGTCGCATCCGTGTGTGTAAAATCGCTCATTTACATGCTTCTGTGAATCATGTTTATACTTATTCTTATACCCGAACCCCGTATACATTATATGTGTGTACAATTTCGTTTGTTGGGTGTCCGTGTAAAATTAATTAAAATAAAAATTATTAATAAAATAAAAAATTAAAATTGTAAATTGTCATAAAAAATGCAGTAAAAATGTAAATAAAGATACATATATATTCGAAAATGGTTATTTCTTGATAGAACACCAAACATATGATGTATTCATTAAGTACGAATACATTTAATACTGTTTTAACGGGTCAAAATATTACATAAATAATTAATATCAATGCATCCGTATTGCGTGTGAAATATTAGGTCGAATTGCGTGCGCAATTTTTTCTGGCTTGTACGAATTCATATAGGTTTATAACAATATATAGCAATAATAAATTATTATTTTTTGTATATAATCAATTTACCTAGGTACTTTACATTTCATGTTATCGAAATGCTTCTGGTTAAAAACAATAATTTATGTATAAAAAATTATAAATTAACATTAATATTTTAAATAATAAAAATAATAATTTCGTTCAAATTATTCGGCAATTTTGAAATTATACTTGACCACGCACTGTGAATAATTTTTTTTTAAATAAATTGTGTCGGTAATATTTAATTTACTTATATCTTTGCGTAATTTAATATGTAGCATCTTACACGGCTTTCTACATGGATCATCAAGAGCTTTGCGTTTTTATTTATTGCTGGATAGGTAGTTGTCAATTTATAATGTTTTCTTCGTCCTCCTCGTGATCGTGATTTAAAAATCTAAATAAAATGTCATTGCTTTAATTTTATTTAAAAAAACATTTACACATACGTTTTGTACATACCCATCTTTGAAAATTTCGAATGTTATTCGAAAACTCCTAAGAATTAAATTTCAAACCGTCAATAGCAAAGAAATTTTTATATTTTCCATTCAACATTTTCTCCGTAGTGCATTTTTGCGCAATTTCTTTCGTAGTCAATACGCGATTGAGTATAGAAATCTTATATTTTTCGATAATTAATTGGTTTTCCTCGTTCACCTTGCAACTATATTAAAGTACGAACAGCTATTTTATTACCAAGCTTCTACCATTTTATTAATGACAGGGCCGTATTTAAGAGGTGATTCGAGACGGCAATATTTTTACGGTGATTCTAAATAAAAACCAAATCGATTTTTTTGCATTCTCAATGAAAAATTATTTTTGAATAAATAAAATTATATAGAAAATAAATGTAATACTACAAAATAATTTATATCTATTCAAGAATATTTTATTTGACATGGTATTTTATTGAGATATAGGTATTGGTTTAATCTTGATTTGTATGGAATTGGAACGTTCAGACGAAAGGTACTAAATTATTTAAGGGTACCACAATCAGTCATATAAAAGACAATTTTCTATAACTTTATTTATGTAATTATAACTCAGTTATTATTTTGGATTTGATATTAATTATAAATATATTGTAATAGTGTACTGAAATGTGGAAAATGAATTGCGAGCGGCTTTTTAATGAATTATTGGAGTCACTTATTTTCGGTTTTACACTTCAGGAAAGAGGGACGGCAAAATGTTGTTACCTCTGGGCAGAGAAATCTTAAATACGGCCCTGATTAATGGGCGTACCACGTTGTCCAAGTACATACGTATATACGACCGTGCCTAATGATTTCATTATATTGTATACAAATAGCTACAAAAGTATGACCCTGAAATTAACCGGTATGGACGTTCCACAAGCACAAAACTCGAACTTATCACTGATAAACCGCAAACGCAAATTGGTTGTCATTGGTTTTTTTTTCGCAAGCAATTCGGATGCAGCCATTATTGTGTAACAAATTACCAGATTATCACTAAAGTAGGTTGTAAATAATCTCTAATAGGTCAAAAAAGACCATAGACCCTTTGCCCAACCCCTAGGCGGCACCACTGTAATGTATAGTAGTGCTGCCAGCTACGACTATGTTTGAAATTCAAAAATCGATGGGCTGCTGGTTTAGGCATGCATCTTGAATCTCACGGCCTTTACGTATAGAACCGTATATAAGAGGGGCGAGAGGTGTTTACACCCCGGACGCAATTCCTAGGAGGGTGAAAAAATAAAAAATTTACATTTTACTTTAAAAATATACTACAATCAGTATATTTTATTTACAAAAAACTCAACGTCCTTTATAATAATCGAAGCAGAAAATAATATCTAATAATTATAATGTTTTTAAATTAAAAATACATTTTGAAGTTTCGCCATGGTCGCAATATTTGGCTGTTCCCCCCCCCCTTCCCCCTTACTGCGTAATGTTCTGGTTCTATGATTACTAAGCACATGATACGAGGTATTTGTATATTTTATTTATAAAATATAAACGGTGCACAGCTACTTTTAAGTACGTTGGGAAATATTCGGATCTATTGATTAGCGATGAGTTGAAAATTCCAGAGACAGTGGATCGCGGTCAACCTATGCCAACAAATAAATACTAATAAATAAAAACTATCAATAACTAATAAATAATAATAAATACTACATAAATACTATAGTTCTATAGAAGCATAATAAATATCTCGATTTTATTTAATGAAATTTTTTATTTTATAAATTTAAATATTATAATGTATGATATTAATAACTATTTGTTCTTATATTATAATTATTATTCTTATTATTGATATATATAAATTATATTATATACATATTATATGAAAAAAAAAACTGTTATTGAAATTTATTTCCGTAATAAAAAAATTATTATTATTATTATTAATGTGTCCCTTTCAACGAATTCAGAAAAGTCGTGACTACTTTCTCCGACTCCGTAAACGGAGCCGCAATATCCGTATCCACCCTACAGGCAATCTAAATCGACATCCCCTTCGCGGTTTCGGCACAGTTACATGGGGTTCGAAGATTTAATGACCAATATTGCAGAACGAGAGTCATTATTCGTTCGCTATAAATACATTGCATGGAACTGTTTTGAATTATTTTTTTCAAACTTAAATCAAAAAAAATAAACCACCGAATTTATCGGCCATAATATAATTTTAAACACTTGGGCAGCTCAATCAACCAAGACGGCAGATGCATCATGGGGATAAGAATCTTATCATAAGATCCAGAATCGCACATGCGAAGTCAGCTTTCATGAACGTGAAAGCATTTTTATGGCATGGGTATAAAGGTGAGCAAACCTCGAAAGCTTTGAAATACGGTGTTGGACGAGGATGCTACGAATGAGTTGAGCAGAGCGCCGTACCAACGAGAGCAAACCCAGTGAAAGTGATTGAACGCAGAGAGATGCTGAAAACCATCAAAGCAAGACGATGGAACACGATTGGTCAAATATCGAGGCGCGAAAACTGTATAGTTTATGGAATAATAGAAGAAAAAATTGAAGGTAAGAGGGACCAATGACTTCATTCGTCGATCGAATGATCTCCGATGCTACTATGTCCATATAGGCAGTCCCAGAATTTGACTTCGGACGCAGCGCATTTAATTCACTTTATATCTATAAACATTATTCAAATACATGCATTTTCATACCTTACGCGCCCATGCATACAAACTTCATTCCATTTTCCTACTAAGAATTTCATTTAATAATTTAATCAATTTAATTAATTTTCATTTTATAAAAAAAATAATAATTTTATTTTATTTATTATTAACAGTTAACCTATTGAAAAAATATACATGATTAGTACGATTTAATATGTATTACATAACAGTTTGCTAACTTTTACAACCGTTTGTGAAATTTGGTTGCATCCTAACAAGCCCGAGAAAAAATTCAAACGATTTCTTTTAAGCCGTGGGCCCAGTGAACGTTTGCCTTCCATTTCTGGTACATTTCATTTTTCGCAAACTTCTCCGCCAGCAGTTGAAATATCTGTTGGAATAACATAGACGTAGTGCACGGCACTAACACAAAACGGTTCTTTATTTAATTAGTTGAATGAATTCCGGTGTGTAATGTGCGAGGATAACCAATAAAAAAAAAAAAATTAAAAAAAAAAAAAACGCGGTGGTTGACATTTCAGGTGCTGGACCCGTATAACCACCTATGACGGTCGAACTACACGGAACCAAAGAACAGGTCAGCTGGCATAGGCGCCGCCAGGAATTTTGTCGGGGAGGTGCATCAAGCATAGTCTGAATCGCTGATGTCTAAATAACGCTTAAATTATTTATGTAAAATGCGTAATATTTTCGTACGATAGTACAAAATTATTTTCCTTTTTTTTTCGACGGCTAGGAAGTAATGCATGTAACTACCGGTTGAATTCCGATTACGATAACGATAGCTTCTATCCTACATTTTTAAATAGTATCCTTTTTTTTTTTTTTTTATAAATCCAGGAGCGGGTTGCAAGACCGTTGTTGCGCGTCTCGCAAACGAACAAAACGCGCCTAAGCCACCAATCGCGAGTGATTAACGAACTCAAACGTTGTCCGTCAGATTTTCCGTTCGGATCCGAAGACCGGATGCACTTTAAAAACGTCTGCGTGCTACTGTTCCGTGATAGCTACTGTAGTAGCACATCGGCAGTTTACGGCGATGTCCTACGATGTCGAGAACAATGTAAAACGTATTCCGCGACGATTTCAAATCCTAAATTTCGATTTTTTCTACAGCGAAATTTATCCGTTTTCGGTACTTACTCTTTCACGCTTATACGCATTCACGAATATTGGTTTTTTTATTTTTTTATCAACATTGCAGTGTTCGAACCGTAAGCGCAGATAAGCGTGCGTTGGCGACTAGACGAAGGAAAATCGCGTCGTACCGGACACTTGTTTCCGCATTTTTTTCCACAAGTCATAAAACGGCGTGCGCGTTTCCGACACCTTTCAGGCGCAACAACGTCTCACAGCCCTGCCGCGCACGTGTATGCTTGTCCGCAACGTGTTGCGCGTGTCGGTCGCGGTGTCCGCCCAAAAGTGAATGCAAACATTAACAATCGGTTATCGTATTTTCGACAGGTCGCGTAACCGCTATCTGTTTCCGCGCGATCGGAAAACGTCTTCCGAACAAGACAACGGGGCCGAGCGATTTCACTGGACGTCGCGTGAGCCGTTTCCACTGGCACCTCTTACGGTACATAATTCGGTTCACGGTAGAACGTTCCGCACTGCGCTAAACGCACCACCGCAACCGGATACGCGGTTCTACCCCCCCCCTCGTGTATTAAATCTCCGTTACCGTTTTCCCATCGGTTAACGTGCGTGCACGTGGGGGTGCTGCATGACACGTACACACGTTTCTGCCGATTGTTTCTCCCCCCCACCACCACCAGAACAAGGACTTGGAAGGTGAACAAATAAATGATACGAGACACAAGGTTTTTTTTTTTTAAAGGAATAACAAAATGTATTATATATCATTCGCAATATTTTACATTTAAAAAAAAAAAAAAAATGTTCAATCGAAAAAAAAACAACTTCTATTAGCGAACATGTTTCTTCATACATAATCAGTATATATATATATATATATTTGTTTATATACATATATATATAATAAAGCTCTAAAAAAAATACAATATAATATTTTTTATTCATATTTTAATATTAATAAAATATATTTATATAATTTTAATATTATATAAACGTATCCTTCTACAAATTTATCAATTTTCTTTTTAATTATTTCTTATCACCTGGGTAACATTATATTCATCATTTTGTTAATAATCTCACGATGGTTTAAAAAAAAAAAAATAATAATAAATAAAGGAAGACTTAAGTAATGGAGCCCAGACAAGTTATTTTGGGAGGGGCATATTATATTTAAAAACGTATTCGCGAATGTAAAACAAAAATATAATAAATTAAATATAAATAAAACGAAATGTACGACGAAAGACACTTTCTCTACCTTGTCTGTAGAAGGTACGCTTCTGTAATTTAAAAGAAAAAAAATTAACTAATACAATATATAAGCCACCCGGACCGTGTTGTATTTTTAATTTTTTTGCGACACAAGTAGTACAATATTATTTTAATTTTGTTTATACACGTATGTCTCATTTTATATAAAATATGCTAAAATCGCTAGTAAATATCATTATCACACAGTTAAAAAAATTGGAAAAAGTCTGGAAGACTGTTCCTAGCTTAAATATAATCGCACTAAGAATTATCTACTAGCAGCGAAAAACACTTGAAAAAAAATCGTTAAACATCTCTTTTAGATATATATTTATATTTATATAGGAAAACGATTTCTACACGGCCGAATGAGAACTCGCATATGAATTATTCCCCCTCCCTTGTGCTCCTGATTCTACACGAAAAAACAAAAACAAAAAAAAAAAAAAAACAACTGTTAGAATTAATTTTTTTTTTGTACTATCACTACGATTAGCCTACCAATCGGTTACTATAAAATTGTCTACATTAATAATATATTGTCTATGTTGTTTAAATAATTATACATTCATATCTATACATATAATCTTATACTCTTTTCGTTTGTTAAAAAAAAAAAAAAGAGACCGATTGGATGAATTTAACACAGCCCTTGTTTGATTATCTACAGTTACACAAAAAAAAATATACATTTATATATTTATGTACACGTTACTTGCAATATATATACGAGTATATATAAACTTACAAACATTGTAACATATTAAAAAAAAATTACATTTCATACGTATTATAATATAATAATGAAAATAATAATAGATATACAAAGAGGAAAACGAAGAAAAAATGATTTGCGCGAATTGGTCGTTTTATTGCACATTAAAAAAAATAAAATAAAAGATAAAATTATTATTTTTTTTGAATTCATAAATAGTCTCATTGACTGTATAACATACATAATAAAATGATTGCGTCAAACAATAAAAAGGGATGTGAAATAAAATATACGTTTAATCAAAAAAAAATAGGAGAGGCAGCCAATAAGTGAAAACAAAAAGTAGATTCCGGTGTGTTAAGTTTGTCGACCGCCTTCTTGGTCGTCGGAGGACGACAACGACAACGATTATGATTCTAACGAAGCGATGAGGTTGCGGAACATGGCCGATTGCATCTCGCTGAACATGGACGCCTGTCCGCACGACAGGTTGGTGGGTGACGTGGACCCGGCCGCGGCTGCTGAGGACACGCTGCCGTAATCCTGCGACGAGGACGACGGCAACGGACAGCAGTCGGCGGCGGCCACCGCGTGGACGGCCGCAGCGGGAAGCAGCACGTCCTGGTGTTCGACGGCAGCCGGCACCTGGCCACCGTACAGGTCTAAGTTGTCGTCGCAGCACGTGTCCATTAGCGACCAACAGTCGGACGAACAGAGGTCGGCGGCGGTGACGACGGACGACGATGACGACGACGTGTTGTTGGTGGGTGTGCCGGTGACGACGGCCGCCGCGGC